>NC_070643.1:18787033-18870512 GCF_947347685.1 Pleuronectes platessa | reverse complement strand
AGGGGAGTGTGTGTGGATGAGCAATAATATTCTGACTGTCGTTTAAGACGTCAGGTATCTCCAGCTCCTGGTTAATATTTCAAGACACAGATGTAGTTGTGTATGCCAGTTGTGTTGCGTGTGTAAGGTCACGTGAATAGACTGTAAAGAAAGAAGGACGATGTGTCTTCACCTCCTCCCGTTGAGCAGATATTAAGCCATGTTTGACTTTAACCCCTCTTTATATGGCATCGAATAACTAATTGTAAAGAAGCTACCTACCTAAGAACTACATTTCTTTTTTCCTGCACACACAAACTGTAGACTTAAGACTAATAAAAAAATCAAACTGCCACTCATTCTTATAAAACTGCCTTTTAATACGTTTCTTAAGTTCTGGTATTGGCTGAAATAAAGCTGATAAAAACCTGATCCTTCCCCCGACTCTGCTCCACTTTCCCTCCTCAGCCTGGCTTTACTGGCTCCCAGTGCAAACTCAGGTAAAGTGTGGGGAATGTGGAGTCGAAAACCTCCCAGTTAAACTTTAATTCGTTTCATCTCAATAATTCAGGTTGATCATTTTAGTCGTTTCCGAACCAGGACCTTCCGCATTTGGATCAAGTAGCTCATAAAAAATAAGGTGTGCCAAAGTTAGGGGCCTAGCTGCTCCTTCAGTGTCCATGATAAATATTTAATCAACACTGCATATCTGATGCTGTGTAAATAACAGTATCTGATTGGACCCAGTTGTTAAAGAACTCGACTCAGGATCAGGGACTCTACTGCAAACACAGATCAAATCGGCCTTACACACACTCATTTAACGAGCAGAAACTCCAGTGTGTATGATTAAATGACACGGAGCGTAATGAAATTATTTGCATAAAGATTTTTAGAGGATCCCAAGACGCCCCCCCCCACTTCAACCAAATCCCAGTTTAACCCCAATATCCCTCAAGGTTATTAAAAAACCGGGGTCTACAGATCATTTTACTGATAGTGCCGAGATTATTAGAAAGTCTTTTGAACCCTCCAGTGGTTGAGGATTACCACCGTGTATCAGTCAGTCATCTCGAGACCGACCAATCAGAGCGCTCCGCTCCTTACATCAAAGAGAGGGGGGGGGGGGGGGGGGGGGAGAGGCTGTCATTAAAACGCCCTTTCATCTTATTGCACATTTACACTACAAGATATTTTCTGACCTAATTTTGCACCAGACATCTCAGGCAATTTACTTTTGTGAGGAAATGCTCGGAGAAAAAAAATAATCTCTGGAATGTGTTTGGGACGGCGAGACTGCACCAGAGTCTGGTCTGATTTGTCTTTCAATGGTTTGAACTTCTAAACCCTAATGGTTTCTGCAATTCTCTCTTTGGGCGAGTTTAAAAAAAATATATATATTTAAGTAAATTAAGCACAAACAAATGTGAGATTTGTCTTTCCCTTAAATTAATTATCTCCCTTGATCACAGAGTTGCTTGAACACAGCGGTATCACTAATCTTTGATATCCCTCACCCTTAAACAAACCATAAACTAAAGTCTCTCTCGCAGCATATGGTGCAGAGGTCAAAGGTCAAATAGATGGCATCCAAAAACTGGTAAACAAGTGAAATCCAGGGCGCCCATTGGAGGCTCGACTCCTCATCTACGTCAGCCATTCATGTCTTTTTCTCTTTCCCTCTCTCCGGACTGCGTTGTCATTGTCAAAGCTGTTACGCTCCAGTTGGCCTCGACAAAAGCGAGCAGGGTCGCCAGAGGGTTTTCTAGCTATGATCGCGGTGGTGTTGATAAAAGGCCCGATTAGGGGGCTGAATAGACACCCATTAAGAGGACATCCACACTAGTGAGGGAGCCCCGGGGCCAAACGGTCCACTTTAAGAAAACCGATCGCCGCCTGAGAGGCCTTCGTCACATATTTCATGTACTTTGTATAACGGGAAAGGGAAAAAGAAGTTTGAGCTGCAGAAACCGAAGAAATAAGGAGGTGAAGGTGAAAAGCTGCATATGTTTCTCATTCGAAATCTAAATATAGAGCTTGTGTCACTCTGATTTGCAGATAACACAGTGCAACCTTATCCAGACCGCAGTTATTGTGTGAAACGGGTTGTTGGTTTTGGAAAGTTACAAAAATTGTCTCAGTTCACAAAATGTTTCTCCAAATCTTCAGAAACTAGATTAATCAGAGAGAAATAACACACAGAGCATCCAGACGATGATAAACTGGCCCCTGTTGAATATATTACTTCATTATTTATTGAATTCTTTCAAATTAATCCTTATCCACAGCATAGGTCAACCAGTCCAGTTAGGAGAAGACTGGGGTCCTTTGAATTCATTTTGAAACCGAGTCTAGCATTGATTCCCAAGCTTTGCAAAACAGACATAATTTCCAAATTGGCTATTATCAAGTGTCTGTCCACTTTGTGCTATCTCTGAGAAAGTTATGTCATAACCGTGTTGTATAACTTTGAACCAAATCTCCCACATTGAGCTCCAGAGCCCCACTGTAAAGGCGCCGCACCACTCACCCAGTCCACATGGATTAAACTGGAAAATCCTTGAAACCCTTTGATATAAACTGAGGCCGTGTCTGGATTTCTCAGTTATGGTTTGTACCTGAGATGATCAGTCAAAACCAGATGGACTTATTTTTTTTAAGTGGTTACTGGTTCCATATTCAGAAGGTTTTTAATAAGCGAACAGGGTGAGGTCAACGGAGAGAGGATATAAGGTGATTTCATTCAAAGCAGCTGCGATGCATTACCTGCACGTAAATGAGATTTCTCAAGATTTAAGCACAGTCCTATTGCTTCTCTTAATAATGATTTCTTCAAAATTGAATACAAAATGATTGCAGCATGTGATTCGCTCTATGTATTCAAGGGCTTCAGCATCCTGGTGATCAGGCCTCCTGTTCGGTCACATCTATCTGAGTAGATTAAATGAAACGTGGGAAGGTTTATATCCTGTAAAACATTTTCCATCACTTAAACTTCCGCTTGCTGTCCGCATCTTCAAAGCATGTACGAGGGGTGAGCGGTGAGGGGGTTTGGGAACACGGTTTGAGAGCTGGAATAAATCGGTTCACAAAGAGAGAGACTGTTCATCGGTGCTTGTGAACATGCATTTGTGCATGAATGTGCGTTTAACTAACACAATGGTGTTCGAGACAATAGTGTGTAACACCACAGACGCAGCTGAGCTGTCAAGAAAAGTTTCACTTTCATGGAGAAGCGGAGTCTGTTTATAAATTAAACATAACCTAGTGGAGCTCCGGCTTGCAGTCGACTGGAGGAGGTGACTGTACACTACAATATGAAAAGGAGGAAGAGGGGGAAGAGGAGGAAGAGGAGGAAGAGGATGGCAGGGCTAAAGTCACCGGGTTGTGCAGAGCATACATTTAAAGAAGGTGTCAGGAAATAACAGAGGAGGATCCTGAATGTTGGTGAAGCCTGAATGTGGGAGAAGCACCAACCAGACAGTTTGTCAAGTTGCATTTTCTGACCTTGTTTGTGTTTGAAGTTTGCTGAAGCTTGTACGGCACAAACCCTCTGAGACCTTTCGATTACCTGTCGTAATTCGTCTGATGGTGTGGCTCAGGTGTCACATGGTTGTCACAACAAATGCCCCCGGACAAGATAGATCTATCACAACCTATCCTGAGAAAATGGGGCGGATGGACGCATGAGGACTGAAATATCAGTGCTGAGGACGTAGGAGGCGAAAGATATGATTCAGCAGTCAGCAGCGGGCGAGAGAACAATGACGGCTGAAGACTGGAACCAGGAGATGACGAGCAGGTTGTGACTGTCTCGTGTTTGAGGACGCAGAATTTCATTCGCTCGAGACTAAAGGAAAGAAAGCTGTGTGGTTTATTTGCATTTCAGATGAGCAGCTTGAAGAGGGGAAGTGGAGGAATCAGAGAGCGAGAGCCTCTGCCAACACCAACACTTCCAAGTTACTGTTACGGCCAAAGTCATCATTCACACAAGTTGTCATGAGGTGGGATTGATTTTGTGATCTCGCAAAACGTGACCTTCAGACACGAGTTCACGCGTCTCCCTCGCTCATAGTTGCGGTTAAAAACTAATAAAAGCAAATAAACACTGGAATCCCACATTAGATCAGACCCCAACAAAAACTGAAATTCATTCTGTATCCTGTCAGGAAACATTACACTGTGGTTTGGCTGTAATCAACTGAGATGGAGTCTGATGTCATCTCATTGCCACCAACGAAGATCGTGAAAGACAAAACTATCAGTGACCCACGAGATTTTGACAGTTTATTCACAGATATTAAAAAGGATATAAACATTTTTGTCCGTCACGCAATTGGCCGCAGGATGATTCATTGTTTGAGCAGCTGTTCCATATTGAAATAGGATTTTACATTATTCAAAATGTCTTTAAACCCTGCATCAATAATTTGAGTTTCTATGACTGAGAGCACATCAGTCTACTGCCTCAGTCTATCCTCAGGTAGATCCAGCTCGGTTCTGGCGGCTCCTCTTGGAAAATACAAATACATTAGTTTCGGGTTGATGTCTGATGGGGAGGATGTAATACGTGACTGATTGACAAGATACACACATGTAGGTTTTACATATGGTTTTACTTATCCAAGACAAAAGGCTTCAAGGTGAGGACTCTCATCTCGTAGGAACCCTTCCCCAACAGGAAAAGTGTTTAAAAGAGTCCTTATACTCAAAAGTTTCCTTGTAGGTTCTTCATTTTTTAAATATTCATTCGCAAGTCACTATTTATGTGTCGGACCTGCAGAGTCTGATATTAACACTACATGCAACTCCTTTCAAATTTCAAAACGTCAATTGATCCAATGCTTCTTGAAAACCCAAAGTCCACCAGCGCCGCCGGTTTGTGAGCCAGCAGGTTCATTTCAAGCACTTGGATGCAACCTTTTCTCTGCACTGCGAAGCACTTTGTGACTTCATGAATACTTTACATCTGACCAGACTGTGTCAGGAGCACAGGGAAGGAGGTCGAGACCAGCGCCTGGGATCCGAAAAGACACTAGCTGGAGCGGAGGAGAGGAATGAAGGCCGGACTGCACAAGTGCCAGGGAACCACAAGGCTGCCTCTCAGTTCCAAGTATTCTAAACAGAGACAAGAGACGTGGGCCACACAAACAACACACACACACAGACACAAACACACACACAATCACACACTCCACAGCATCTTCAGGAGTACAATCTCCCAGGCCCTAATTACAGCGGGGCTGCAGCGTTTCTTATTTGCTTTGCCAAATACTCTGATCACACACACTAGGGTACAGTGAGCACAGATCCAAACACACACCCACCCACGTATTCATTTAAATTGTGCATGTACAGGAGCAGTAACTACACAGCCAAGGGAGCCATCTCTTTAAACGTCGGCCAGCAGATAGGAGTGATGATGTTTTTTTTGCAGCCCCTGGTGCTGATTCATATTTTACCCGATCGCACCGAAATCCTTCGTGGGGACGGTTACATAACATTTCCATGAACACATGGCAGCATGAGAGAGATTACAAGTGTCCTGTTCCATTTGGTATGCGTGAACGAGAGCATGTCCAAAGAGCTTACCTCCAACATTCAGTGTAGTGAACATACGAGGGATGAATGGTAAGTCCGTGAGGGAGAAGGATACGAGTTACACATGAATGTGCAGGCTCAACTCTTTACAAGGAGACATTCTGCTCATATTCAGGTTTACTTTCCATTGCTTGGTTTGGTTCACACACTCTGATGCTCAGAAAACACATCACTTTCCTCAATCTGTCCATTGCTGCAGCTCCTCTCTGCAGCCTCGGTCTGAAATGATTGGTTTTAGCCCCTATCTTTTAAGTCACCCCCCTTTTCCTGATCTGTTCTGATTGGCCTTCAAGTGCACGTTGGAGATGTCGGCCTCTACTCTTGATAAACCTAAAGAACACACTGGTTGTTCAGTAGTTAGGTGAAGAGGGCGCTTCCTGGAAGTCCAGTCACCATCACTACTCAGGAGAACCATCGAATAGGTCTGATTCCTACATAGAATGAATCTGTATGCTGCCGCTGAACTCTGTAGGAAGGGACTGTGTCGAGAAATAAATGGGCCAGGTTTACTGAAATTGACGCGTTTCCACCTAAAGCCGCGAACTTATCAATCAACTCACTGGTACATCGCTCCTCTTGCCTTTCGCCCTTCAGTTCCATTTCGTCTGATTTGTATGCCGCGTTCATCCGGAGCTGTTAGCCCCGGATTTTAAAGTCTGATTGCTCAACTCTTTCTCTTTCAACCTTGAGTTGCTTCGAGGAAGGTCATGAATAATAACCAATCCGCTGCCTAGACCAGCCCTCACGTACAGACCAAGACCAAACAGGGAGCCGGAGCACTTTGCCGTTACACAGCCTCTCACTCGTTTACAATCCCCAAGCTCGGTCGGTTCTCGCTGTGGCCCCAAATTGGAACCTGGGATCTTTTGGGTTTCTCTGTGCCCTCTTTTGTTGCCCCTAAACATCCCTCTCCGTCTCTCTCCCTTCTCTGTCTCTCTCTGTTTTTCCACACTCTCGCTCATTTACATTCACCGTACAACACACGTTTCTCTTCCCTTTCTTACAGAATTCTCTTAAGTGAGGGAAACTAGGCCATTAGGCTGCGGCACAGCTTCTCCCTCGCTTCAGTATCCCCTTCTCCTCCAATTCCCTCTTTTTCTCTCTGCTACCCTCGCTGTCGCCTTGTCTCATTCTCGCTTTTTCCCCCTAAGTTGCCTGCAGTATCTGTCTCCCCCCCCCCCCCCATTTTGTGTAACCTTTCTCCTTTCCTGTGTTGCTGCACACTCTTATTGCCTTGGGTACTACCGTGTCCTACCTTCGACTTGTCTCTTTGCTGCTGTGTTCTGTTTTATCTCCTGTCATCCATAATTCTGCACACACACACACACACAAACACACACATACACACAAACACACACTCACACGCACTCAAAGTTACAGACTAACTGAATAGGAAAGTATTTCACCTCCTGCTCCTATTTCTTTTTCCCTGTAGTAAATGTTCAGCTGCTATTTACCGAAACAGTAAATAAAGTTAAATTATAATAATTGGAATGGCAGGGGGACAGAAATCAAATCTGTTTCATTCACTATAAATAGGGGATTTCTTTTCTTGCACCATAAACAAGGCTGAACTATTTCTTATAGAAAGTGTTCATCTTCACTGCTGGTACTTGAGTTGTGACCAATCAGGAAGCAGAGTCAGACTGAGTTTTCAAGCTACAACGGGACCTACAGCGTCTCGAAACTTATCTAGGGGCTTGAACACTGGTGTGGATGGTAGATGTTGACGTAGAAGTGATGAGGATTAAAAATAAAAAGTGTGCACGTAGCCTAAGATGATGGTAATTGTGTGAAATTATGTTCTGGTTGTATTCAAACCTACATTTCAAGTGTAGAAAGACAATTGGGACATTGAATTTACACAAGTGGCTCATGCTCACATTTAGGTTGCAAGTACAAACATTGCCTTTTGGCATTCAGCCCGGTGTGCACTTCTTTCTTTCTCATGCCGCTCACAGGAAACGTGTGTACACGCTCAAACAAACCACAGGTTCTCAGGTGATGCTAAACATCCTTACACATGCTCCAAATGCAACTGAACCTTTTTTGAGCTCATATTAGCCAAACATTTAATTTTAATTTTTGGTTCTGTAGCATATGAATGAAAAGCAATGAGCAGAGTTTAGCATCTCTCTCATATTTATGGATTTGAATTTAACCTGATCCTCAACAAAACTAAATCCTGATTATTATTATTTATTGGTTCTTTTAGCCATTTGTTAATTACTCTCACTCAACTCCACATTAACTCTGGTTAGTTAATGCCAGACACAATTAAAGCCAATTAAGGTAAAGCCCTGTTACATGTGTGAAGAGGTGGGTGGTGTGTTCAGGTTCCCTCTGTAGGTGGAGACACGATCTCACAGTTATCCGTTCCTCTCCGTGTGTACGAGCACCCCCCCCTCCCCTCCCTCCATCCCCCATCCAACCTCCGCCTCCTTCCTTCGCCCTTTGTCCGTTGGCCGCCGTCCTGTCCGGGTCCCTCCGGGCTAATCTGCTGGTGTACCAGATGCATGTGCTCATTAACCTGATACCACCTTCTAAGAGCCTGAATGGCTGTGACACGGTCTTACACATGCACACACACACGCTCATGCATAATAGTGACACTCTCACACACACACACACACAAAGAGGTGGTTGCTGCTCAGTGACATGGAACATTATTATTAGTTCACTTGCTGGATTACTGAGGAAAAGAGATCTAGAGGAATAAAAGAGGATAACGGTTGAGGTGGGAAGAATAAGCCCGAGAGGAGAGACTCCGACCTGAACACAGACAAATGCACATGGAGTCTTCTCTTTAACTGTCCTCTTTTCTTGTCTTTCATTCATTTCTCGATCTCATCTTCTATCCCCCCCCCCATGTGTATTAAAATCCTCCCCACCCACTCAACCACCACGACACCCTCCTTCACACCTCTCTCTCTCGCTCTCTCTCTCTCTCTCTCCCTGATTTTCCTAAGAAAGAGGCCTCACACAAAAGGCAAGAAAGAGGAGGGGAGAAAAAAAAAAATCATCCACCTTTTTTTTGTATGTGTTGTTCTTACAAACGGCAGCTGTCTCTCACATTGCCTCCCCTATTCACACCCTCACACCCTCGGAGCCTTATCCACCCGCAAAGTACCACATGGGACCAACCCCACCTCCCTCGCTGTCCTCCTCCTCCCCCCCCCCCCCCCCCCCCCGCTCTGAGTGAGTGGACTGTGTGGAATAAATGAGCTCATTCACAGAGTCGAGCGCCTCCATCCCTTCGCCGCCCAGCCCAACGTAAACAAGCGTAAGGTATAGGCCACATCTAAGTGCACTTGGAGCAGAGCCACCAGCTAACGGCTGATGTCGGGGGGGGGGGGTAAACTCTATCTGAAAAGTCATATTGTATCGTCGGACTATACTTCGCTTTGAGGAATCATGTGTGAAAACAACTTCCAACTGCCACGGGCTTAAGTTTACATTTGGTTTTGCTTATGAACGAAAGATGGGGAGAATCATTTCTGAGATGCAGATGCACTTTTTAAATGAAGCCACAGTAAAATATGTCCCAGGATTTCACAAATAAGGAATTTATCTTTTACCTTCACGAAAAATGTCACTTTAATGCACAATATTAAACTTCTTATTCTTCACTTTAACTGTGACCACACATTTAAACTGTGGCATACAGCGACAAGGTTATCAACGGAAAATCAAGTTTTAAAAAGTGTTTACATCGCACACACAAAAGTATTACTTTTGTGTGTGCGATGTAAACACTTTTTAAACAGCTTTCTGTAGGTCGGCCTTGACTCTGCACTTCAGTTTGTTCTGCTTCTGTTTGTCGAGAGATTGAATCAGACAAGCAAATAAAATCCTGCAAAACCGTCTTTGTTTACTCACCTATTATAGAACAATGGCAGCGTTCATAGTTCAGCTGCATTTATTCTCATGCTGCCCCAGAGCCATATGGTTCTTTTCCTCTTTCTATCAATATTCAGTCTTCTCTGTTTGTAAAATCCATTTCCTGTCTTTAAAATTTTCTCGGTTTCTGTCTATACATGGACGAGCAGAGACTTTATAATCAGGAGTTCATGGCAGCACTCCGGCTCCAGACACTTTCACTTAAAAATGTAAGGGTTGTGTTATAGCGTGGTATTGAACAATTCCATAGCCATAACTGAATATAGTGTATTTAATATAGTGTTAAATATCAAATCTGATGGGTTATTTAAGACGTTTTAAACCTATAACATCAAACCCAAGTATCAAGTCTCTTTTCATCCTCCCCACTTCAGATATTTGCCTTTTACACACGATGCACGCAGCAGAATATTGTCTGGGTCAGGAGAGGTCACTAAAGGTCACCACAGGAAACATTCAGACGAGGGGTGGAGCCTGGGTACAACATGCAGGAGGCAGAGACGTGACATTATATTATGTGATTTATTTCAAGTACATGCATCTATTTTTGTCGGTCTCCAAGTTAATGCCTGAACTCTAATAAGCCAGTGCTGGAATATGAAAAACATTCTGAGGATAAGACGTTTTCATCAAGCTGCTGCTGCTGCTGCTGCTGTAATGTATTTTTGGCAAATTAAGCTTTTTCAATATTAAGTTAACAATGGCGCTCGCATTCCTTTAAACTCGCCCACACAAGCCTATATGTATTGTGCACTTTCTTTGTATGAATTGTTTTCAATCCGTGGCAAAGGTCGTGTGCTGAAATTTAATTAGTTTTTAATAAAAGATCATAACTCTCAACACTGCCGCAATTGCATCCCCCCCCCCCGCCCATCTTTCATCCGCTCTGCACACCATCTTAACAAGTCCAAAATAGCATCGCATTCAAAGTGGAAATGGAAAAATCATATTGCTTAATCCCTGCATCAACGGCAACAGTAATAGAAATGAATGGACAGTCTGATTAAAACAGCCACACACAAAATGTCTGATTAGTCTTTGAGGTATTTAGTGGTTCTAGGTGGAGACCTTTGCTTCGGCTCATTACACAATGTTGTTGCAGTTGTAATTAATGTCTTAACGCCCCAAACAAACTAAATGGAAATAGTAATTTGTTCACTTGTATTTTACTGGGAAGATTATAAACAATAATATGTTTTTTAACCCCATTGGGGTTTATGGGTCGTTGTCAGCAGGATCACACAAAAACTACCGAAAGGATTTCAACGAAACTTGGTGGAGGAATGAGACGTGGGAGAAGAAAGAAATCATAACATTTTGTGGGAGTAATACCTGAATATGTGCAGATTGGTGCAGCTTCATTGGATTTAATAGGACTGTTGGGCCTTGACCGAGGTTTGCACATGACCGACTGCCAATCCATTCCACAACTTTGTTCAATAATTCTAATGTCTCGATCACGCCATGAGGATTATTGAATAATAATTGAGCTCAAGGTCAGTCACTGAAGAAAGAAACACTGTTAAACTGTACTCTTAACATCACCAACACAAGAACAAGGAAGCCACCGCAAACCTTGACCTTAATCTACATTTCCAGAGACGCGCGTCTGTATCGAGAACCTTTGATCTCGAGAGCAACTGCCAAACATCGTAAAGTCGTTCTGTCAAAACCAGCGCAGCCATGAAAGAGAGACAGAAATAACCAGTGGGACACACACATGCCAACATGACATCTGAAGGAGCATAAAACAGCATGTACACTTAAAAAAAAAGACGGCAAATGGAACAACACCATATCCTTATTACAAAATAGACTCTCTGTTTCCTATAAACCGCTGTATAGTGTATAGTGCCACCTTCACTCGCACCTCATGTTATCATCATCTCATTCCCAGCATCCCCTCTGGCTGTGTGACCCCCGTCTTACCTCTCGTACTCCAAGTTGTCGTGATCACAGCGGGAGTCTTTGTGCTTCTCCCAGTCCTTCCCGTGGCGGCATGTCGTCAACGACACGATGTCCTTCCCATTGTGGATGTGGTGGAGTGCATTTCGGGTGTCAGAGCCGATGCCCGTCAGGTAACGCTTCCCCTTGAACATCAGCAGGTACTTCCTTCGCGGCGGGATGGTGCTCCTCACCAGCCAGCCCCGCTCTCCGCCCTTCTGCGGGTGATCCTTGGAGAACAGCGGGATGGAAATGTCAAAGCCTGGCCTGAAGTGTTCCGTGTTGAGGCTGGCTTTGGCTAACATGGCCTGGCCGATGTTAAAGCCCAGGTCCTCTGTGTAGTTGGGCCACGTGCCCGAGTACAGGTTGAAGATCAGGTGGTTCCTCCCGTCATTCCACAACGGGTAACCACGAATGCGCTCGTCCAAGTTGGGCACGAACTGTCCTGACAGCTGGTCCCGGTCCAAGGTGTCTATCCCGAGCACGAACAGACAGGCCTCGCGGGGGTCAGACGTGTAGTACCGCGACTCTCCTATGGACGTCAGGATCTTCCTGTAGCTTTCTGACACATGATCATTTTTCTCCGACGGATATATATACACCCTGAATCCTTCTCTGCCTCTGCGACGACACCGAGAGAAGTCGAAGCAGGTTTCCATGCGGCAGCGGCTGTCCTTGTAAACGGCGGACCACGCCTGCCGCCGCTGTCGGGGCGACTCGGCCGTCCCAGGGTCCGTCTGGAGCTCGTCCAGGTGGGCATAGCGGGGCAGGAAGGCCCGGTCGGTCCAGTTGGGCCAGGGGCGCACCTCCTCACCCCGCTGCCGTGTCAGCAGCCGCAGCAGACGCAGCTGGACGCCTCCACCCCAGTAAAAGAGGACCAGCCAGCAGCACGCACACAAGCCCAGCAGGACATACTTCTTACGCGCCTGCATGGGGGCCTGTCACAGTCTCTTTATTCCGCTCTGTCTCTCGTCCTCTGGTTGTTTCTCCCTATCCTCTGCCCCTCAGCTCGGCAGCCTCACAGGGGCGGGGGGGGACTGACTTGTGACTTCTAACAAGGAGCTTCTACGAGAGGACAATGTGTTAACAAGGACATCACTTCCTCATAGTGCGGCCAAGGCCACTCTGCCATTTAGAATGATCTGACTTACTGACTCCCCGCTCTCAGTCTCTTTCTGCCTTCCCCATTTGCTCTCCACTGCGCTCTCAGACGTGTGTGTTAGCCTGTCTCTGCTGTGTTGTGAGCTGCCGCTGCTGCTGCCGCTGCTTCTGCTGTGAGCATTTCTTCCACGTCCCAGCCGGGTTGAGCGAGATGAAGGCTGATTTCTCCGCTCTCTCAGGCCAAGCTCGCTGCCTCATGGTGCCTGGCGCGACGGCTGTCTGCAGGGCCCCTCCTGGAGAGAAGTAAACAAACAGGAATACAGATCAGTACACAGAGAGCGCTGCAGCTCCGAGGCCAACACGGAGACGTACACTGGGATTGGTCTCCAGAGATACCATAACTAACACTTCTGATAGCTCACTGGGTATGTTTTCATTTGGATGGCTTTTCATTTTTGGGAAAGACATATGTCCTCTTGCAAACTCAATCACATTTAATACACACAAAAACACACAATGTTATCAAAAAGCAATAAAGCAGCACAGCTGGCGAATATTTCCCAAGCAGCGACCGAGGATTTTAAACTGTCAAAATCCATCTTCAGGTCGAGCTCATAAAGAGAAAATTGAAAAAGCAGAATTCATTGAGCTCTTTTCTTCACAGAGGCCACATATCTCAGTCCCACTCTGGCTTCTACCTTCCCTGTGAAAGAGAGAGGGATATCTACTGGCCATGTGTGTGCCGCGATGTGCACTGACTCCTGGAACAGTCATTTTTAAGGATGGCATGTCAAACCTGGAGCGGCGGCCTGGACTGGATATTATCATCCTCTTCAAGCTCCAGTTGGACTGAGCCAGAGACAGTTGAGGCGCAGCGGAGGAGAAAATGAGAGAGCGTTTAGCATCTGAAATGGAGATTGGGAAACGCGGAGGGGAAAACAGAACTGCACTATGGCTCCGAAACGTCCGTTCACCTTGGAGAGACGCGGAGAGAAGGCCTTCGCTGTTACACTCGCAAAATTGCAACGGCTTTTACAGCCCTCCTTGCCAAACATGAGCCCCATAAAACCCCTATATGTACAGTATGCTTGTGTAAGTGTGTGCGTGTGTGTGTTTGGGGAGAACAACTCACAGTGAAGGGCAGTGTTCCTCCTGCCAGCTGCCACACAAAGGCAGCTTTCAGGTCTCACCTGGCCGCTCTCGCTCGCTCTACCTCTCATTCACATTCCTCACTTCTGCCTCCTCTCCAGCCAAGCAGAAGTGATGCCTGCCTCCTCCGTTCACCATAAAACAAACATCGCACCGGTGACGTGGGTAAACAACTCATCCTCTGACTTCCTAAACTCGAAAGCTAGGAGGAAATTGAGACGTGTGCGTGGAAATTACCAGTTTTTTTACTCATCGTTGTGTGTGTGTGTGCTTCAAAATTAGCTGGATTTACCACTGCTCTTGATCTATATGTGTTATTTTGGTGAACAGGTGCGATTTCCTGTTAGAATCACAATCTCCAATCACAACATATTACTGTAGAGGGCGCTGTTGCTCAGTAAAAGTGACACAGTGATGCTTTAAGTTGTTCTATTTACCTGGTTTTCAATGGGATCAGTGACGATTCTGCAATATTCACAAATCTCAGCTAAATCCTACAACTATAACTATAATAACTTACAACTAGGCTTTCGATATCTAACACCTCATCGCGACACGGATAAGACTAGCACGCCACACTGAACAGATGATTGGGCTACAAAACTGTATATCTTTGGAGTAACGTGAATTAAAATGTGAGACTTGACACCACAGCGGGAAGAATTGTGGATAAAGTCGATGAAGTTAGCCAAACTTAGCTAATCTTAATCGTTAAGTGAGGCAGCAGAGGCTCCACAGTGCCTGGCAGGATGAAGAAACTGTCGCAGTAGCACCTACAGGCGGTTTGCAGTCGTTATTTGAATTAATTTCTCCTGCACACGTGAAGCCTTTAGCGTTTTCGCAAGAAAGTGAAGATGTTAGCAGCCGGTTTTTGTCACTTCCCTTGTTTCTACTACTCTGGCTACAACCACGGACGCTGCAAGCAATCCACACGGGAGAGAAACAGACATTTGGGATCCCATTACATATTCCTCATCAATAATGCATTTGCTCTTTTAGTTAAGGCATTGATTTCCTTCTCTTGTCTCTTTTTTATTTTTTTTGCTTTTGCTTTATATCCCCTGCCACCAACGCGTACAATTAGACTTCAATCTTCCTCAGGATACACTGCGGTGGAGGCTGTGGCTGAGCGCTGTCCTTGTGATTTGTGGTTGTGGGGGATAATTGATAGTGATGGCAGGAAGGTGTAATAGAAAAGTGATGGAGGGTATCATTATGATGAGGGTAATGCTGATGGGCACGAAGTATTCATTTCGTTGCCTTATCAAATCTAAAAGCCGAGCAATTGCCCATAAGGACGCCGTCGCTTTTGTCCTTCTCCCTCCAGGTGTCTATTAAACATATTTACATTGATTTAAAAGCACAGGTCCCTCTATTACCGCTGGATCAACAACAGGAGTTTCAATTTCTGCTCATTAAACTGCCACTTCACAATAGAACGCTATCATCTCATAACAAAAACCTTCCCTGGACACTCCTCCTTCCGTTTAACTTATCAAATATTAGCAGCGCAAAGCTCATATTTGAGTTGATTTCAAAGGTACCTCTGAGGCAGTGAGATGTCTAGGGTTTAGAGGAGAATGGAGGATAATGTGTGAACTGAAAAATAAACATTGAAGATAATATCACAGGATATCAGGGCATGAAACTCCCCGTTTAGAAATAACTAATCTGAAAAAAATAAAAGAGTTCTCTCCTTCTGCCTGAAATCTCCAGATGTGAAACCTCTGCTCAACACGGTTATGTTAATTTCTACCATTTGCTTGGTGTGAAGGACGGACTGCACATTTGCACATTTGCACAGCGGGACCATTAACAAGGAGCAACAATGATGAGTGTCGGCCTGGGAAGCTCGAGGACATGCCTCAACACGACAACATGCTCGGAGCGGCAAATCAGTTAGAAGACACACAAGTATTTCGAACACACACACACACACCGACACACACATGCAAGAGGCTTTAAGTGGCGAGAGAGGTCCTTCTGTCATGGATCAATGATGGTTCATTATGGTTGGGTGACTAGCGGTGGAAAAAGGCACAAGGCTCATTGAATACAGGGGCCTGTGTGTGCAAGGACAGAGTTCAAGGAGAGGTGAGGACGGGAGCCGGAGCTCCACGATTTCACCTCATGTCATTTGTTTCCTATCTTTACCCTCCTCCCTCCGCGCCTATACTACCTGTCATCACTCCTTCCTTTCTCGGCCAGTTTTCCTACTCTATGCAAAGCTGACTGCAGGGTTCAACTTAAAAACAATACTTCCTTTGTGCTGTTTTTTGCCTTTTTCAATTATTCCTGTTTCATCCTCAAAAGGGAGGTGGGATAAAGAGCGGGGCACAAAACACTTAATCGCAGACATGAGGAATACACTCTGCAAGGCCGACAGTTCTTTGATCACTCGCTTGCCTTGAGTGCAAAGAAAACATGGAGGAAGGTTCACTCAGAGTCCGCTGAACAAGCCATGAAATTGTGTCAACAGCGCCGGGAGAAGAAATATCACTATATTTGCATGAAAATGCTTTTAAAATATCAGCTAATACACAGTGGCAGGTCGATCCTGTACCAGCAGAGCAGGACAATCCAGCTCTTCTACATAATGCCCAGTATCCATACACCGAATAAACTTTCTCTATAGTTGTTTTCTTATTTTACCTCTTTATATTATTATTAAGTGTTAAACGTGCACATCTACGATTCGTAAAGATGATTCCCCGCAAAACAAGACAACGGTCAAATTATACTTTTTTTCCATCAATGGTTAATTTTCAGTTTTTGCACGGGAGTTGCAGAATTGGTAAATGTTGCGTTTTCTAATCTTTTGCCAAATCATCAAGCCCAGAGTTCGGTGAAGGAGCTAAAGCAAAGTGTTTCAGACAGAGGCTGAACAGAGGAGCTGCAGAAATGCACAGTCTGAGGACAGTGATGTGTTTTCTGAACACTGGAGCCTCTAAAATAAAACCATGAACCATGAACACCTCTCCTCGATGGCCAGTTCGCCTTGAGATAGTGTGTATTAAGATTTGGCGCTACACAAATCAAATTGAATTGAATGCGAGCAGAATGTGTCTCCTTTAAAAGGGCCAGACCACTTTATATTGACTGTAATCTGATTCTGAAGCTGGACATCTGGAAGGTCAGTGCTTAAGAGAAATGGAGCAGAGGGGAATAAGAGGTGAGGCTGAAGGACATTCAGAGGGGCACGGAAGGAGAGAGCACCGAGAGGGAGAGGGAGCTAATGAGCGATATTTCACCGGGTGACAGCCGGACCAATCCCTCTCTACTTCCTGTCCTGACGGCCTTCAGGGCTCCCCCCCACCCCCACCCCATCCCCCTCCACTCCCTCTACCTGGTGCTGCTGCCGTTGAAATCCGTGCTCCCTTCATTTGCGTTTACACAGACGCTTCTTCTTCTTCTGCAGCCGGGCCCTTATGTGGGCTCTGACAGGGAAATGAGAAGTGACACTGCTCTGAAATGGATGTCACTGATGATGGCCTTCTGCGAGAAATATTCAGCTCTTGTCACTTTGTGTTTTTCTTCCACCAAATGGGACGTTTTTTACAGAACAAAGAGATTTTCTGTCTTTCGGGGGAGAGATAGACGTTTACCCTTATTTGTTCAATTTGCTGTTTTCTGGCCACAGCACCGGCACTAAGCACAACTGACAGTGGAAACACTCAAAAAAATGAAATCCACCACCATTACAGTCATTCTCCAGGTAGTGACAGACATTACCGTGGGTAAGAGAAGCAGCATTATTAAGTCTGAAATGATTTTGGATAGTGACACAGAGAAGGTTGTAAATTGACACCGGATGGGCCAAATGCCACGTTAAATGAAATGTCCATTCCTTCCTAAATGATGGTTAGCTTGTGAAGGCAGCCCAGCTGATTGGAGGAGGCCGACTGTGCCCCGACACAAATCCTGGATGATTGCGCTGTAAAATGTCTGTGTGTCAGGAGGCCTCTCAGTGGCTTCTTGTGGCTATACATGTGCAGGAGTTTGTGTGCAGTCGTCTGTCTGAACTATACTTACACACACATCTGGCATGTGTGCATTTTTTTTGCTAGCCTATAGCTGGCGACATATTAGTTCAGCGAAATGAAGTGTTCTGGAGAAAACACAAATCTTGTGGTTCCGGGGGAAAAGGCTCGGTCGGGCTAAAATTAAATCCCCGGCTCTGTCATTACGGGCTTGAGAAGATACGACCAGGGACCAGAAGATAGCCTCGCTTGAGACGTCTGAACGTGAAGCTTCTGTCAATGTGACCGAATGAAGGACAGTTATTTTATGTGGGGAATCATTTTTTTTTGTTTTAAGGCTCCGGACGTCAGCCCTGGATGATTTGGCAGCATCCGTGGTCACTGTGGTAACACCGAGTGCAGTCAGAAATAAAAAAGGGGGGAAGCTGGCGTATCTGTTACTGAGCAGCCGAGCAGACTCGTGTTGTTTTAGCAAAGCAGTGAGTCAATAGCTTTTTTTTCATCATACCAAACACGACTGTGATCTGACTTCATGCTGCTCGTGCGGCGAGTAGAGTTCCAGACAAAGTAAAAAGGAGCCGTCTGTCTTCCTCCACCAGCTCTCGGTGCGGCTGCTGCTTCTTGTTCCGTTACTCCCTCTGTGAAACGTAAAGCTGCTACCAGAACCAGGCAGGAAAGTGACCATTGTTTTTTGCGGTGGCATATTTTGATAACTGCTCCCAGTTAGCACCAGCCCGCGGTGATAAAACACACTGTGGTTTGTGGTTTCTTCACAATAAAAGCCACTTCGGGTTTTGCCAGTTTACTAAAAATCAGGGAGATGGTTGGTTTTAACGTTATTCAGCGATGATATCTACACTGGGATCTACACTGGGAGCCCCAAAAACACTGTCTGTTTACCAGTTAACCTGAATGTCTTTGGACTGTGGGAGGAAGTCAACGTGCCAGTATGTAAAACCCACACAGACACATCTCCACCCAAGTGGATCCCAACAGCTCGTCAAGTTCAAACCCCCGTGAGGCGACAGTGCTAACCACTGCACCATTGTGTAAAAATTGAACAATGGTTTCTATATGTGCTCGGTACAGCTGTAGAAAGGTGTTAAGAGGATGTGGTTAAGAAGTAGGCCCTGCGACCCTCTGATATAAGGGTCACGTGGAGTTTATGAGGTAGAAATGGAGACGTCGCTCGACCAAAAGTTTCTCACAGCTTGTCAGCAACTCTCTGGAGGATCTGCTGATCCATCAACCTATAGCTCTGTATATACCTGCTTCACTCAAGCTGTCATATATCACCTCTCATATAACTTGGTGCAGCTGCAAGAACCTTTCTGCAGAAAACGTTTTCTTCTTTGTTGAATAAAACTCTCATATAGAAAATCAGAACTCATGAACAGTGAATCCATTTTTCCACCACAACACTTTAGGTATAATATAATCATTTGAAAAAAGCTGTAGATAAGATAGAGAGCTCTGAATATTGAAATGAATCTGAATCACAAGCAAAAAAGCAAAGAGTAACAATAATTTAAACTAATTGTGTATGGTAGGAAGTTGTGAAACTCTGTGATTATATGTTTTCTTGCTGTAGTGACCGGAGCGGTCAGGACGGCTCGGAATGTGTCCACGTCTGCTTTTACTGGCGAGACTGGAGGATGCCTAGATAACAGCGTCACTGCGTTTCCATCACTATCTGCAAACTGAGCAGAAGTCGGCTTGAGAGTGTGTGTGTCTGTTTGTTTGTTGGAGAGCTAAAGAAAAAAATCCAGCAAACCTCCTCTGACAAACCTGCATTAAAGGCTTATGTGATCCAGGCTCATTTTTTCTGTACTCGTCTACCAATTGCCCTTGGAAATTGGTTTGCTCTCCCACTCCCACTCCCACTCCTCTTATTATATGCATATGTAAGAGGAGGCGTGTGCACAATTTGGTGTGTGCTGAACAAATGGGCTGTTTGCCGTATAAAGAAAATCCCTCTCGCTGTCTCCATGCAGCTACCAGAGTGTTTTTCCATTAGCTCGACCACCTCGGAAACCATAACGGCCGTAAACTTAATCAAGCGCTGGTTCTTTTTTTTACGAGGCCATTTTCATAATGTGGATAACAGCACACACACACACCACCTGAATAACACCACGCTGGCTCCGTGTGGGCTGAGGGGCTCTGACACGGTTAATAAGATGTTTACCTCGGAGCCGAACGCCCTGCAACGCCAACCAGCCTCCCGACCGCGCTCGCATTCCAAAACCCTGGAATAATTACGAGCTGGGTTGATTAATTATGTCTCAACAATATGCTGCACTCCAACGCCACGAGGGCTAATTAACAGTGTGAACAAGATGGGTAGGAACAATTATTTGGAGGGTTCAAGCTCGCGCTCTGGATCTGCCAACGCTGTTTACAGGACGAGAGAATGTGCAGATCAGGCTGCATGGCCCCAGACAGAGAGCAGGATCATAGCAAGCACTGGCATACGGGTCGGAGCCTGGATGGTGGGGAAGCCTACTGGGGCCGGTGATATATGACCAGTAAGCTGCTCTGCGTTCAGGCGGCCCGGGCGCGCACCTGACAACACACAGCAGAAACAGGCGTGTTGAGAAATCCATCCCCCCCCTAACTGACTGCTCCTGCTCCCGCTCCATCCTCGATCCTCCTCCATCCTCGATCCTCCTCCTCCTCTACCTGCAGCCCATCTTATCTCTGCAGCTCCGGCCCCGGAGGCAGGCCTATCGCAGAGCTCAGATCAGATCGGGCCGGTAAACAATTTGACCTTGACAACAGAGAGGGAGACATTTCGATCTGACCCTGGGATAAGGGAGGAGGCGCACACTCCTGACAAGCTTCAATTAGCGTGGTGGCCCTGACATCCCAGATTAAAAAAATGGAAGAGATTACCGAGCCTGTGATGGAAAATGAGCTTTTTTTAAAATCATTTCCATCTTCCTTTAATTCCCTCCATTTAAGAATTATATGAAACTATCACATCCTAACTGTATATGTTCAATTCCATTCCTTTCATCTCCAATGTGATTATGAACAATTCCTTTTTTACTCAAAAAGAACAAATAATAAATGGATGATAATACGTGGAGCCTCTGCACAGTGACCTTCAGGGTTAATAGCTTTTAAAGGTCGCACACTGGTATCGTCCACGCCTCTAATGAATTCCCCCTGATTATGGAAATGACCACACAACCTCAGGAATATGAACATCGTCTGTCTCGGTCAACGTTCACAAGATTGGTGCTTCTCTTAATCACCAGGGAGGGAATTACAGAGCCATCGTGAATCCCAAATTACATTATCCTCATTACAATAAAGTGTATTTCATCAAATCAGATGAAAAATCCATGTGAGGACCCGCTCTCCTCCCGAGGGTCTTCTTCCACAGCGTCCCCCGATAATGCAACACGTCTTTGTTGTGAGATCACCAGAGTTGCCGTCTTTCCTCATCACAAACTAACAAGAGACTCCTCATAATTAAGAGCTGCAGTGAACCCTGGCCGCCTTGTTTGTTTCTGTGGGATTCATTAACACGTGGAGCACTTAAGGATGTGAGAGCAGGTAACTTCCTGAGCTATTATCTAATATATCTTGAATGCATGAGAGACGTCCAAGGTAAACAGGAGGCGGAACAAAGTATTTTCTATCTCCTAACATTTGGACTGCATCATGAAGACAGAGGACCCTGCCGTGCATGTGCTTGTTTCCAACAGGAAGTGTTACGCATATATTTCAAAGTAGCTTTCAAGTATAACATGGAAATTCCCCACAGTTCCAATGAACCAGACTTCATTCACACTGAGAAGGAAGTCAGGTGACACTGTCTGGTGTACGCTCAGTTTACCGTTCCCCCAAAGGCCTGAGGAGTGAATATGAGTCTATGAAATATGGATTTCAGTACTTTAAGATTAAATTAATCAAATTTACTATTTTTTAAACAGTGAGACAGGTGAACTATACACTAGCAGCAGTGTTTAATATTCCTGGAGTGTGGCACAGTGTAATGTGCAGCCCACGGACCATCTGTCCAGTGGGAGAAGTGGACCATGTGCCAAACCATGTCCCTGCGTTGTGTTGGGAAAAGTTTCCACACAGCTCCACTCCTGAACACTGGGACACAGCGGGGGACACATCCTCACCCACACACACGTGCCTCGTGCTCCCTGCACCTATCCGGCCTGTACCTGTCACGGACTCACGCACGGATCCGTTGCAGCAGGTGACAGCAGAGCAGGTTCATCCACTTCCCAGTTCCCAGTTCCCCCAGGATCCCCACAGACCTGAGCTCAGTCCCACCAGTGACAGCAGGTCACCCATCTCTCACTCACATCCCGTATGCACCTCTCTCTCTCTCCCCCTCTCTCTCTTTCTCTCTGAGCACCATCACCCCTCCACCAGCCTCCCAACAATTCACGACAACAGGCTGCACAACAAATAAAGGGTGCTGGTTGTCATGATAATCCAGGTGATGCTTTTAAGTGCCCCGTGTTTCCCTTGGGGATTACTGTGACCTCATCCAGTATATATACACAGGCTCGTGTAGTGTTTTTTTGTGATGGTGACGTTCAGCCACAAACATCCCACCTGTGATTCACAGCTCAGGCTCTCCGCGGTGAGAGTGACAGAGGTGACACTACACCGGGGCGCCGCGGAGAGCTCCGGCTGCGTAAAAAGGTGGAACCATAAAAACGCACTTTGGAGACACGCTCGCAACATGTGCGGATCCTGAAGAGCAAACGCTTTAAAAGAGGCGATGAGATCCACATGAAGCCAAACAGCAAACTCCGAATGCATGCAACACAATCTGGGTTATGATTTTACGCAGAGCTTCTCCATTATTCCCCCCTCGATGAGCGCAGCCCCTAAACATAGACAGCAGACATCACCCAGCACGATCCCCGCTGCGCCGCGACTCCTCTCCCCCGCGGAGAGCTCGACCTTACCGGGGTGGCGGACCGCGCTCCTCCCCTCGGTGCGGTTCTCCTCTTCACGCCACGGCCGGGCATTTGCGGATCAGTCCCGTGTGCGAGCGCCGGACTCCTCGTCGTCGCTGCCGTATGAATGATGAATGTGCGCGTTAAAATTGTCCATTTTCTCCCCCCCACCACCAGCACCTCACATCCACAACAGTCCACGTACGGCCCGCCCCCGGGCGCTGCTGATTGGCTGAGAGGCGGCTCGACGTCGCCTCGGTCGCACGGTGAAGACGAACGCACACATCTGGAGCCCGGCGCATCTGGAGCGCGCTGGAGACACCGAGTTACGCACAGGCACCGGGGCTGTGGAGGAGGGTCACACCTCTCCAGGCCCCCTTTCTAATGGAGTCTGGTGTTTATACTGTGGCTGGAGAGGATCGTGTCATCTCGTGCAGAAAGTCTGGATTCTGCACGAGGTGAATCCACTGTGGGAGGGTTTCTGGTGTTTTGGTTTATTGTCTGTAAACTGAGAGGCCATTGGTGATGTGAAGGGGATATGAAACACGTTATTCCTTAAAATAAACAACAATAAGTCTAAACTTCTGTATTTTGGCAGCTGCCAGAGCCTTAAAGAATCTGCAGGTGGAGCCTCCCCCCCACAATAGACAATGTACTAATAAAAGCTTTGTTTTAAGATACACCTCTAACAACACTACTTTCATTAATTTACTTTACTCACTGTGTTATTGAATGTTTTCTAAATGCGTACCGACCGTGGCTTTTGAGCGTTTGATGAGGTGCAGCACGATAATATCACAGAGACAGCTGGGAGTGACACAGCCCCCTGTTTCCAGCATATATGTGACTGTAGCGCCCCCCTGCGTCCACACATAGTCACTGACCTGCTGCCCTCCTTATTCCACAGGGGCTCATGCTATTCTAGCTCGTCTGTGCGTCTCTGTGTGTGTGTTTGTGTGTGTGTATGTGTATGTGTGTGTGTGTGTGTGTGTACGTGTGTGTGTGTGTGTGTGTGTGTGTGTGTGTGTGTGTGTATGTGTGTGTGTGTGTGTGTATGTGTGTGTGTGTGTGTGTACGTGTGTGTGTGTGTATGTGTGTGTCTGTGTGTGTGTCTGTGAGCAGAACCAGGGTGTGAGTTGAGGAGTAGAGACTTTCATGAGAATAAGAATGAACCATAATTAAGTATAAACTGCATTATCATTAGTTGTAGTGTAGTTGTTGTTGTTGTTGTTGTTGTTTTAAGCCTGTTCTTCTTCTTATTATAGCTGTGAAACAGTTATATTATCAGTCATATTAATTGTTTTAACTTCACCATATAACAAAGATGCCATCTCTTTCAATGATATACATCTATTCACGTCCAACAAGTCCTCCACAGTTTAGTTTTGAGGTCCAATTTATTTCTAGACAATCTCATTACATGTATAAGATACTTATTGCAAAATGTGAAATTCATATCTGCATGAGATGTGATATTTTATTACATTAAATAGCCTGTTATGAAAAAGTAGGGACTCAAACAAGAGAGAGTTGTGGGATCTCCCATGTTTTCCAGGATACTCGAAGGCAGCATTATGCTCCTCCCAAACCAGAAGTGAGATCCCTGCAGTGTGTTTCCTCTGAATGTGTCTGACCCTGTTTCCGGTAACAACTCATATAATCTCACTTCATTCATTCATCCCTCAGATTCATCCCTTGTTTCCTCCAGGACTGTGAAACCTTCCAGGACTGAGCCTGACAGACCAGACCGAGGGCAGCAGCTCACCAGCAGGTGGGTGCTTCGCTCTATTGATTGAAGCGGTTTGAAATTCAGCTCAGTCAACATCAGCTGTTCACACACAAACATGCACGAGTTGCACGTGACTGTGGTTGTTCTGTGCGTGCTGCTGCTCGAGGCTGGTTCCAGGTGAGTGTGGATCTGACTGGGGACATTCTAATGTTCCTCAAAGAAAACAGGGAATTCGTTTTATAACCTTCACTGAACTGACGTCTTTGTTTTTTGTTTTTGTAAAGTTGCAAGATCGGATGTGATCTCAGCAGGAGATGATTCATATGAGAAATGTGTGCATGTAAATATGAGAAGGATGAGTTACATTAGAGGTAAAAACCAGAAGGTGAAAGGTTCCAGTTATCTAATGTTTTACAGGTTAGAGGTCAGATTAGAGGTCACAGGTCATTGTGTTTACACATTCATGACCTTTATCCTCAGTTCAGCCTGTGTGACACCCTCTTGTGTAAGGATCTTGTGTAAGGATCACAAAGGCTAATTTAAAACAACACAAACAGGAAATCACCAAACCCAACAACAAATCTCAAAATATAAACGACAAATCACGTGTTTGAGATTTGCTATTGTGTTGTTTTTTTTGTATTTGTTGTAGTGTTTTGTAATCTGATGTTGTATTTTCCAGTTTAACGTGATTTCCCGACCTATGACTCAGAACTCTGGTGGGTTATAAGTCAGTTACCCTTAAATGGTAATTAGAGCCTGACAGGTTTTTGGGGGTGTGTAGTTTTGGCAAAAATATATTATATAAAGCACATTCAAATGATATATATATATATATAACTATAATTAAATCTCTTTGAAAACATATAGGACTCATTCCTTTGTCAAGTGCTCGACATGAATATTTGATGCCACTCATTAAAAAGTAGGTCTTTTGTTTTTGCTTGTCGGGCAAGTTTTAAATTTAACTGCCGGATTATTTTTCTTTTCTTTTGTCTTTTCTTTTGAGGAATGAAAGAAAACATCTGGACAGATTCCGATAAAAAGAAGATATATAACTGCATAACACTGTTACTGTAATTTCTTTGTCAAAAATATGAATTGAAAGAACTATTTCTTTACGTCAAATATAAACATAAATGCACTTCTCAACATTGTTCATTCTGTAAATTCAGTCTTCTTATATCTACAATCATAAACCCAGATACATGTGAAATCTTTTACCTGCTCACTGATGATCCTGATTAATGCTCCTGTGCAACATGCGTCCTGCTGCAGGTCCAGTGGATGTGTACAGGCCTTCACAGATCTCACACTGTGCAGCTGTTGTACACGTGTTTATTAGTAGGAACGTGTGAACGTCTCCAGCTGCAGATACGAATGATCTTCTCCTCTTTCTTTGCTTCCTCTCTCTCCCCCTCTCTTAGTTGGGGTAAGGAAAACATCAGCGTCATGCTGGAACCGCAGGCCGACCGGGTCATGGCGCTCGGCGAGTGGGAGGAGCGCTGGCAGACGGACAGGATCGGCTTCCATCAGCCTCACGTGCACAAGTAAGAAGCCGACTCTCATCCACCTCCTCGGAGGAGTGAAGGAGAACAGAAGTCTTCTAAACGCCTGACAGGGTGACACCACCGCCTGAAGGGGTCAGAAAAGATGCACAAACAAAGCACTGACTGAGGCGCTCTCTGATTTCATGTTGGAAATACTTTTTAATAAAGTTTAAGAGGTTTAAGTTCAGTTAAAAACACAAATAGAAAGGCCTGTAGGTGACGTTTTAACTTAGATATTAAAAAATAAGCTTCAAAATTAGCTTGACGCTACATTAAGTTTGTTCTTGCTCTATATGCAACTTTGTTGAGTGGGTACGATCTCCAATGATCTCAATAAAAAACAGTGTTTATCTCCAATATTCATCAAGAGCCGTTTAAAATATAAAACACAGTTGTTTAGGAGTAATCACCACATGTGGCTGCAGGGGGCGCTGTTGCGTACATAACAGCAGTTTCTTGTATCTTCTATGTTTTGATAGGTTGCTGGAGGACAATGTGGATAAAGTTCTAGCTGGACGGACAGGAGTTCGCTTCTTCTTCCCTCTTTGTGGGAAAGCAGTGGATATGAAGTGGTGGGCAAAAGCTTATTTTATCCAATAATTCAAATCACGTTGGATTTCTGTTCTTATTTCTGTATTAAAACACTCTGTGTGTGTGTGTGTGTGTGTTCCAGGTTAGCAGACATGGGCCACACGGTGGTCGGGGTGGAGATCAGTGAAAAAGCTATAAAACAGTTCTTTGAGGAGAATAACCTGACGTACAGCGAGGAGCCTGTCGCTGCCGTCCCTGGAGCCAAGGTGTTCAAGGTACATGACACCGATTAAACCGAGAGGGTTCATGGCTCTCTATGTTTTTACTCAACACCTGGATGAAAGAGCATAAAGATCCATAATCTTTAAGAGTTTCATGATAATCAAATGCTGTTTTCTATTCTTTTTCTATAGTTACCTCGGAATCTCCTAATCTCTATATTAGTTATATTAAATGTTATTGTTATTGGGATTATAGTGTTCTATATAAAGCTCTATATACAAACTGTCCTTACTATTTAAAACTGTCTACGAGCTCCTTCACTATAAAAGCTTTTATTGGGGCTTTTATTGTGAAACAGGAAATACATTTCACATGTTACTGAGGGTCAGGGATACCAGTCATTTTACAACAATGTAAAAGGAATCACTCATTATGCAAAACTAGAATTAGTCTTGTATATTTATTTATTTACACATTATTCTTTATTGTGTTCATCATGCATTAATGTGCACATCTTGTATTCATATAGACATTCACAAAGTTCTTAATCCACTTGTTTCTTTTTGTTCCACAGAGCTCAGAGAAAAACATCTCTCTGTATCAGTGCGACCTGTACAACTTCTCCAGGTTGGTGACCGGTGGATGTTTGAATAACATTTTTAAAAGATGTTTAATCAATTATATCACAATTCTTCTTTTTTTTTTACTTCATAGCTCCATCGAAAGTCAGTTTGGGGCGATTTGGGACCGAGGAGCTCTGGTGGCCATCAACCCCAGAGACAGAGAAAAGTAAGAGGAGCCTGTACGCTCCACTGAGGGTTTTATATTCTATAGGGAAGCAGATGTTCTGTATTGAAACCACGATAGCATGTAATTGAATCTCTTCCAGTGTAAAGATATTTGTTTTTGACAATTATGTTATTCGACCATATGCTCCACGTTGTCTCACCACACTGTCTCTTACACCACAGGTATGCGTCTCTCATCATTTCTCTCATGGCCAACGACTGCAGATACCTTCTGGACACTTTGCTGTACAATCCTGAATTATACAAAGGTACCTGTCTAAAGGAATATGAAACAAATATACAAGCTTCTGTTTATTATTTAATCTTTATTTTAAAATGTGTACATCAGCGCAATGAGACTGCATTTGTTTTTTCAGGTCCTCCGTTTTTAGTGCCTGACGAGCAAGTGCAGATCTTGTTTGGTGAGTTCTGTTAGGAACAAATATACGTCTGTGTCTGTGTCTGTACTTAATCACAATGCACTATAATTATACTCCCCTATAACTTCTGAAGGAAGCAACACTTTATTTATTTACCTCTTTGTGTGTCTGTTCCTCAGGGAGCTGCTGCGATGTGGAGCGGCTGCAGTCGGTCGACGCCTTCATTGACAAACACCGAAGCTGGGGTCTGGACTCCCTGACGGAGAACCTGCACCTCATCCGTCCAAAGAGCAGCTAGAAACCCACAGAGTAGAAAAGCTGATCTTTGGCATTTTAATGCAAACACAGGTCCCAGGCATTCATTTGGTGCTTACATATTTTATCTCTATATGAAGGTTTTGAGGGGACACAAAGCTGCATTGGAAAATCATTTAGTAAAGATTGTATAACGTAAGGAACAGTAGATACCTGACAATATTCACTTTTTTGTACATTTAATAAAACTGTTTTTCTCAAAAAATTCTTACGAGTAAAGTGACTTTATAAGAAAGTAGGTCAAATGATGACGAGCTTTTCATTCCACACAACCCTAATCCTTTTTTACTATATTTCTGAATGTGTATTTATATATTTTATCATATTAAATAACCAGCTTTTATTATATTGCTGGGTTGAGTTCCTACAAACCCGACTGCTGTTTGCACCAAATCAACCAAACATGAAGTCTTTATAATTTGGTAAATAAAATCATCTACGTTCATGGGTTCATATTTCAACAGATAAACAAATAATTGATTTGACAAGGTTTTTTATATAAACAAGCCAGGCCACAGTTGGGTGGGGTTTGGAGGCCCCCTAGAGGTTGGAGGCGTCATGACACCGGCACCATCAGCCTGCTGGATGATCCATTCTTGATTGAAGGTCTGACTCAACAAGCAGCTTTGATTGATTTATTTTTAAATAAATATGTATGTTAATTTTAATCTATGAGACGGAAAAAAAAATCTTTATCATTGTCGTCTCCTCAGGTTGGGTGAGATATGTACTTTGGACCATAGAGGGCGCCAAAGCTTTAGAAAGAGCCCGATTCCTGCTCTTGTGAATTCATATCTTCACATTTTATAGTGCTGGTGTTGCTCTTGTTATATACGTTAGATACGTGTGTGTGTGGGGGGTGGGGGGGGGGGGGGAGCAGAACAGAACAGAACAACATTGAGTCCTGCATACGCCTGCTGAGCTTAATGAATTAGTTAGTTCCAGGAGATGTTGACACAACACAGGTGCTTTGCTTTGACAGGCTGGAAGCGTGGTGTTTAGCCAGGTGGGCGTACGGAGGCCAGAGAAACATCACGCTCACAGCAGCAGCTCAGTTCTGTACGTGACCTTTCTATCTGGATAGTAATAGCTGTTGTGACCTTTTGAAAAAACACACAGATGAAAAGGTGGCTGGGTTAGAAAGTGTAGATACCGGTTGCTCATTTAATGAATTTAGTTTCTTTTCTTTTTCTCCTCACCCTGCTTCTTTTCTCCAGTGTCTGCACAGCTTCTTCTGCTGGTGTTGGGCAGGAAAGGACCTTGAGGGACGTCCAAGAGGAGGTGGGAGCGTCTTTTATTCGCTGACACTCTTGACCCGACGGTGAGGAGCAGGAACCGATGGGTACTCAGGGATGACCTCCACGGCGTTTTAACGGTTCAGTGAAGACGAGGGAAGCTGGCCCCGAGGAGACGGAGACGTGAGAACACACTCAGGTTTTACTTTAAAGTGAACTAAAGGTTGAGGGAGGCGGCTTCAGGTCCTCACTGTCACTGTACGTGTACTTTTAAGAGGATATCACAGCCCTGAGGAGTTTGTGAAGTGGTCATGTCCTCTGTAAACTTCTGTGCGGTGGAATTAATGTGAAGCCACAGTGTCTCTGCAGCACAGGTCATAAACCCAACCTCCTCCATGTTAGTGTATGGGACATGGACCATAGTCTGGTTTGAATGAGTTATTATAAAAACAGGGTGAAAGAGGACTGACTCATGATTGGTCGAACACCTCTATCAATTGGACCTCATGGCTCCACATCATGGAAGCCCTCCTGATCCAAATGTCTCTGTGCAAGACGGCAGCGTTTGTGTCCAGGACATTTTGTCTTCATTTCTGGACAGTGGGAGGAAGTGGAGACACATCGTCCAAATCGAGTGCAGTCAGAATATTTCCAGTATTTCTGTCTAAAGTACTGTTAAATTACTTCTTGCAACTTAAACCAATATTGTCTTGTACTCTTTATCGTACTTCGCTGTTCACAGAACCATTAATCATGATCCATCACATCCTCATGAGCATATCCTGTGATGTTTTCACACTACCACACCCTGACCAGCTGCAGGTGGAGCTCCTCCGTCAGGGTCTCCTGGCTCCGGGACGCTCAGGAACAGATGGGCCGGCTGATGATCTTTAGACAAGGGCAGCAGAGACACCGCGAGTGGGGAGCGCTGGATAACTTCACTGCTGAGGGCCAGACACCTCTCGGATGTTCAGGGGTGAAAACTCAGATGGAGGGGTGGGGTCAATAACCGCACTGAACAGATTGTATGTGTAAACGCCCTGGGGGGGGTGTGCATACAGATTTAAAGGGTTGTGGTGGAGGAAAGACAGAGAGTAATGGGATTCAAACGCATGTAAATAGACAATTAGGCATAAGTTAGGTTATAGTCTTTACATAACTGGCTAGCATGACGTTAGCCTGTTCCACAGTCAATTAAGTGAATTGAAGTGAAGGATCCTAGCAATCACCAGGCTAACGCTAGGTTAACAGCATATCTGCGAGAAATATCTGAATCATGCGACCACAATGTTAAAATAAGCAATTATCTAATATTCAACTAGTGACATCACAAGTCAAACAAGTTTTCTTAAATTGTAGTTCTCAGGGCCACAATATACAACCTCTAATCTCTAACAAAAAATACTACGTACTATACACATAGTGGTTTCAGACCACAGCTGTATAAGCAATTTGAAACTCCTCACATACTTGTGGTGAAAACGTCCAGAAATATCCATAATTGAAGAGGAAAGCTGCCACGGGAACAAACATGTAAAACACCCATGTGTTCCTCAAGAGAAAATACAAAGAAAATACAAAATCTAACTGATTTAAAAAAGATTTTAAACGTCTATGAGGCGTTGAAGTGGTGGCGGTGCAGCTATAGAGTCCAGGTTGTGTTGTGTGTATCCACCATCGGGAGCGGGGCCAGCAGCATCAGGCCCCGGGTTGGATTGTTTGGACTCCAGCTAGCAGCGGGAGAGGAGCACCGGGCCCCTGGCAGCTTGCACACAAGTGTCACTCTGGTATCAGACGCATCAGAGCCACAGAGAGTCCTTCCCTTCAGACACAGCCATGAATCTGTCTCCATCAATCACGCTCCAGTGAAGAGTCCTGACACGATATCTATCAAACACGAGACAGCTTTACTGTTTGAGCTGTTAAGTTATTTGCTGTTTGATGTGTTGAGTCCGGAGCCAGCTGGTTAATTTATTGATGGTTGGACGTAAGAGTTTAACAAGTCGAGAGCTGTAAAGCAAGATAACGAAAAGTCCTCACTATTAAACTGTGTGTCCAAGAATCACAGAAATCAGTGTTTCTAGAGGCTCAACCAATGACTGTACATGAAGATCGTTAAAGCGTCTCCACTTCCTCCCACTATCCAGAGATGAAGTTAATAGTCAAGGTAGGAACGACGCCATCTTGCATATGTGGAGTCAGACTGTGCGCTCATGTGATAGGAGAATAATCTGAAAAATTTGTTCCCCGACTGGGAAAATTAACTTATACACCACCTCAAGTCGGAAGACTAACTCGGAAAGTGGGCAAAAAGTTTGATCCATGAGTTGCAGAGTTGCCGGCGTCATCAACAGTAGCAGCCGGGGGAAGGATCTGCAGTATCAAGGTCTTAGCTCGACCAATCACGAGTCAGTATCAGCTGAGATAACTAATTTAAAGCAATCTCTGAATTTGGCTGATAGTTCAGCCCCAGCCACTTGATACCCTGTGGAAATTCAATATAAAGGCCCATTCTAGGGTAAGTAAAACAACAATTTAGATGAAACACACAAGTCACTAGGATTATTTTATATTTAATTTCTGCCTCTGAAGCTTTAACAATAACAAAGACCATCCTGGCCTCCATGTTGGAGGTCATCCTTCAGGCTAGAGACTCAGCAGCAGCTGCCGAGGCAGGGACCTCAGATGCTGAGTGAGTTTTGAACGTCTATGTGTGAAACCAGCAGAAGTTTTTGCAGACGTGTGCTTAGATTTACAAAATTCACTCTTCTGCACAGGGTCAGAAAAGAAAGGATTCAGTTTGGGGCCGAGTTGTGTGGCTCACTTTGAAAAAGTAGCTCCCTGAGTGTCAGACACGCACGCACGCACACACACACACAAACACACACACACACACACACACACACACACACACACACACACACACACACACACACACACACACACACACACACACTGTATTTGTCAGGATTTCCCTGTGAATTTAAATCAGTTCCTTGTTTGCCAGCTGGTGGTGCTGTTGAATTAAATATACTGAAATCCATAACAACTTTTCAAGGTCTTCACTTTCTATAGAGTCTGATAGATATTCAATTCACATATGAAAATGAAGCGAGTCCAGCACAATGCATGCATAATTCACTCTGCATAATTTCTACTGGGGAAATCAACCTTCACACAGATTTTTTATTTGTCTTCCCTTCTCGTGTTCACTGAAGGTTCCCTCTTGTAAGACTGTGTCATTCTGTGTCCTTGTGCTGCCTCACACACGGCTGACAGCTACATGAACCAGTGCCACACACACACACACACACACACACACACACACACACACACACACACACACACACCACACACACACACACACACTACTATCCATCCAAGCTCGGTGGCAGAAGGGGCTTTGCCTTCGCCCTAATTGGCTGCGTAATCTGGGACACCAGGAGCAGCGTTAAGCCCTCTGTGGAGGAAAAGGATGAGGCCTGGGAAGCTTGTGCATTGCAGTGGGGGGGTCACGAGATAGATTTTAATTTGTCCATTCATTTGTTTCTTTGCTTTGTGCTTAATTCCTGTTTCCTACGAGCACAGTGATAAAGTCAAGTCCTCTCTTTGGTGAAAAGTTTCTCTGCCACAGTTTGATTCTATTCAGGTCACGAGAGATGAACCGTCTGTTGAGGACAAAGAAAACTGGATAGTTAAAGTGGGACCTGTTACTCCTCCTCCTCCTCTTCTTCATCCTCTACTGTTTTCTCCATGTCCCCTGATGGCCACTTTGACTTTCTCCCGCCGTCTCATCCCTCGTCCCTCCTCCTCTTCCTCCTCCTCCTCTTCTTCCTCTGCTGTTTTCTCTCCATGTCCCCCTGATGGCCACTTTGACATTTCTCTGGCCGTCTCATCCCTCGTCCTTCCTCGTCCTCCCCGTCCGGTGCAGCGTGGCTAATACCAGGCGAGCAGTCAGATACCTGACAGAGTGAAACCGGCCTTATCGGTGAGCAGGCGCCTTTGTCTGGTCTGACTGAGGAATCGAAGAGGAGGCGCTGCTGTGACAGGGAGCAGAGTCGATATCTGCCGTCATTCAGATTGTGCATTTAGAATTACAACAAATAGAGGGTTGTTATATCAACTGTGGCCTTGAAGAGCATTCGGGGGGGATATGCTTATCGCTGTCGTGCCGAGAGTTGAGGGAGAAAATAGATCCCACTCGTGTCTACAGGGTGAAAACAGACTGTCGAGTGTAAACTACCACCAGGGCCCAGCAGTCCCATTATAAAACCACATTAAATTCACTTGATCTGGATTATTTTATATGGATCGGCACCAAATTTTACAAACTTGTAAATTTCAGTGCCCTAAACTAATCTGAGAATGCCTCTCCACCTCTTCCACTGTACAAAAGATGATAGCCTTCATATCTGGGGTTTAATAATTGTGTTTAATTAGTTGAAAGATGTCATCGTTGTGATATCGCCTGTTTAAACTCAGCTTATAGTTTTCATTTAATGCAGATAAAAGATGTATAATCACATCCAGCATGAAGAAATGTTATATATTCACATGTTATCCAACTCATTCTAACAGTACAAAGCCACTGATGCACATTTGCCTTCCTTCTGCAGTTGTTTTCACACTTGTCTGATTTCTTGGTCTGCACTGAAACGGGGGGGGGGGGGGAGGGGGTTGGGGGTCACCTTGTAGCAGCAGAAGTGACTCTCAGCTTATGTGGCCAAGATGGTGCCCGAGGAATTTAGTTTGGCAGCGCTTGTGATCGGGGAGTTGAAGGGTTTACCAAGCACAAAGGGCAGACTATTATCAGGCGGGATTAGTGGTTTTCTAAAGGCTCTGGGAAAATGCTGTTTCCACTGCTGTAAATTAATTTAGTGATTTGACTGCGATGTGCTGAGGACTGAGTTGGCAGCGGCAGCGTTCATGTGGGGAAAAAACTTAAACAGAGATTGGAGATTCTGGTTTATGACGAAGTTCCCTCTGAAGAGTGGATGAGTTGCACATGTTTTAAAGCAGATTAATGGGCCTGCATGTAGATGTGAAACAGGGGAGCCTTTGTGTTGTGCCAGAACCAGAAGTCCTGCATTTTCAATTCTACGTTATTGTTTTCTCAACAACTGTAAATTCAACGGAATTATTAGAAAATAATCTTTAACTTTTCATTGTTTAAAGATATCCAGTTATACCAATGTTCTGGCAGGCTTTGATATTATAAGTATTGTTTTTTTATTCTGAATATTACATTTCCTGTGTACAAACACTGCGTCCAGACACAGAAAGTTTCAGGTGTGTGTATGTGTGTGTGTTTGTGTCACTTAACAATACACAAACACACACAAACTAATCTAATCTAATCTAATCTAATCTTATCTGTGAAAACCCTAAAAGCAGGGGTTCTCAAAGAGCATCTGGGGACCACTAATAGTCTTTTAGAGGCTCCAGGGGGGGCCCCTCGTACAATTTCTGTGATAAAACATCTAGAAGTAACTTGTGTCTTTGTCGTGAAATCTTTCAAAAACCTCGGCCTGACACACAGACTAATGCCGAGGCCCGAAGGACACTGAATACACAAAAGGGTAATTAAGTGTTGAGGTAGATAATGTAAATATATGAATTTACAAAACTAAGATTACAGGTACGTGCAGCTTTATTTCCAAACAGAAACTCAAAAAAAGTAGTGTTGTTTAGATGTTTGGGGGAACTATTAATTTATACCAGCAGGGGGCGACTTTGCCCATAAAAGGCTTAAATATGGAAACGCTTCTGTCAAGTGTTTAATTCCAACTATAGTGTGTAGTATGTGTATACATCACGCAGTGAATGTTTGTATATGGCTATATATAATATCTATGGATGCACACACTGACTCAACAGACTGACCAATCAGATGTGTCCCTCATTGTTTCATCCTGCACGAGGCTTCATATAATTAATACAAATTTAAAGCAGAACCAGGTAAATTATCGTTATAGATAAATGGCTCAATTAACTTTCCTCCCTGTGGAAACCAACAACAACAACAACAAACCAAACAATAACAATCAATAATTATTGCCAATAAACCACCTAATTGGTTTGTTATGATTACTATGGGGGGTACTTTTGACGCAAGTTGAAGAGAGAGGGAGGGTGAGAGAGGGGGGGGAGAGAGAGAGAGAGAGAGAGAGAGAGAGAGAGAGAGAGAGAGAGAGAGAGAGAGAGAGAGGCAAAGAGAGAACGAGAACGAGAGAGAGAGAGACAAATAGAGAGAGAGGCATAGAGAGAGGGGAAAAGAGAGAGAGAGAGAGAGAGAGAGAGAGAGAGAGAGAGAGAGAGAGAAGTAGAGCGGCGTGCGGCTCGTGCAGATTTCAGTGACACCACGCAGCACGCGGAGGACTTCGCAGATTGAACGGAGAGCTTTATTTAAACTCTGTCACTGAAACAAAAACAAAGAGCAGAAGAAGAAGAAGGAGTAAAGGAGGCAGGAGAAGGAGCAGAAGTGTCGGGAGAGAGGAGGAGGAGGAATATCCCCCAAAACGCAACACGTATCCGGTGGATCCAGAGAGAGAGAGACGCGGCTGGAGCAGGAGAAGAAGGAGAAGAAGAAGGAGAAGAAGAAGAAGAGGGGGAGACATTTGACATTTTGACGCCTGTCGCGACGCGTTTTTTCACTGAGTCGTTCAGAGGAATAATGAGGAACGTTTGGATAATTTTGACCCTCGGCCTCGCTGCCGTCCTCTCCGGGGAAAGGGTGAGTGCTTCTTTTTGGGGGGTAGAGCAAAGTTGAAAGTGTATGGTGGTGGTGGGGGGGGGGGGGAACTGTGGTCCACTCACTGCTGCTTCTTTTGAATTGACCGAGAAAAGCCTCGAAACTGTTGCAGGTGGTTTTTCACGCGATTCTCTGCAAAAAGAAAAAGATCCTGCAACGTGTCCTCTGATGGAAAGACCAGGGATTGAACTGTGCGTGTGTGCGTGTGTGTGTGTGCGTGCGTGTGCATGTGTGCGCGTGTGTGTGTGGTTGTAGAATCTCAGCTCGTTGCTGCCAGTTAACACTTCCACTGAAACCAGTATCCTCAGGTCATTTCAGATTAAGAGCTACAGATTATATGAAGATCAAAACGTTCATATCGATCATTGTCGCGATTATTGTTACATTGTTTTTCCTTTTTGAAGTTTTTAGATACTTGAGTGAAGGTTGTGGGTTCTAACTCCTCTTATATAAATCTGATATTAGCTCAATTTAAGTTTCATATCGATTCATATTAATGGACGTTTTGCTGTATTGCTCTTGGTGGAGATCATCTGGCTGTTCTCACGTGCTCCTGCCTCCACTCTTTGTGTCCTCTGATGAATCTGACTGTTTGGTTTGGACGTAACGTGCTCGTGGACTCTCAGCTCACTGCTGACACTTCACAAAAGACTGAACGATTAAAAACGTTCACATCGGCCGATGTTGATAATTATCGTGATAATTGTCGCATGATTATTCCTTGTGAAGTTTAAATACAAAGTTTTTGTCCCTTGAGTAAAAGGTTGGTGGTTCTAAACTCGTATTCAGACAATGACAAACTTGTTAAACAGTCAGACTTATAGATCACTTATACCTATTTACACATATCCATCTTTTGTAATATTGCAATTGATTAAAACTATATGTGATAATTATTGATATTGTTTTATCGCCCTGTTCCAGATGTTAAAACATGTCTGACATGCTCAGAGAGATCCTGCAGAGGTCGATGTGCTTCTCTCTCTCCTTCAATATCTGTTAAGCTTCATTTAACTTAGGTTTTTATTATTCACTGCTCTACTTTTAAAGGATGTGACACAGTTAAAGTTCACTCCACAATGCTGGTTATTGTTAATATCTTTTGACACGTAGTTTGACATGTGAAATGAAGGATGTGATTCTTGGTGAGTAAACAGGAGTATTACAGCTGCATCACAGGGACGTGTTGGGAGCATCCATGTGACAGGTTCACCCTCATTGAAACGGATCGACTGAGTAAATGTCATCAGTCGCTAACGTGGATGAATCTCTTCTTTCGTCTGCCTCCTGGTCGCAAAGTGTCGAATGACTGTGACATTTTGAAAATGAAAAGCAGCCCCCCCCTCCCTCCCCCCCGAGCGACATCCCGCAATTTCATTCTCAATTTTCCTCCCATTCAAGAGCGCTCTGATTTAAAATCCATACTCGTCTCATTGCCTCATCCCTCTCTCTTCAGCTCCAGGGTTGCAGCTCGGTCCTCTGGCTCTGCGTGCATCAGCTCCTTGCAAATTGCCCGTGTTGTCGCTCTGACAGATTCTGGCACTTCCATGTGCAACCCCTGTCATTATTGTCCCCTCCTGTAGTTTCTCTGTGGGCTGTGTGACACGTCGCTTGGCACGGCGCGCCCCCCCCCCCCCCCTCCTCTGTAACAGCCGCTCGTCCAATTAGCTGATTCAGACACTGTTGTTTTAATGAGTCATTATTTTGCATGAGGTCACCACAGAAGACATTTTTTTTTTTAGTTCTTCATTGAACTGAAACGGCCCACCATGCACACGAGTGGATTCAACATTTCTCTGCTGCAAATCACAGCCTCAGGAAATAGTGTTGAGCAAATCGTGTTTTTTTCTGACACAGTGTCAACAGACGCTCAAAGTCTCACAAAGGTAAAATATTAGGTGGATGTTTGATGGTCGCTTCAAAGTATGACTTTTTTCAAATTGGAAAAGTTTGAAGTTGTTTATTTCAAGGGGTTATCTAAGTTTTGAGGGTTAGCTTCACTACCATCATCATCATCATCATCTAGATCTACTTCCAGACGTGCACTGAGGTCTGGCTGATTTTCCAGAGGGGCTGTATGTGACTACGCAAAATGTTCCTCTTCAGTTGCTCTGGACATTTCCCACAACTACTTCTGGCCAGCCCCTTTTGTAATATGTCTGGAAAATGTCCGACGTGAAGGATACAGCAGGTAGCGAGCCAATGGACGTGTTGACGAGGTTTCTAACACGCAACACATGTGAAAGGAGCTGTCATACATGCAGAAGACTGTTGTCAACTTGGAAAGACAACGCCAGTCGATAGCTTTTGGCAATGAGTCATCAGTGCCTCCTTCTCCTCCACCCAGGCTCCACCCAGGCTCCACCCCTCACCTGAATGTCCCCCCGATCCCGTCCGGTTGTCAAACTCGTTTCCAGACGTCAAAATCCGACTTCGATGTCACAGACTGAACACGCACACACACTTTTCACCTCATCGATAATTTCCTCCCCGTTGTCTGAGTCCCCCCCCCCCCTGGAGGCCTCGGTGGAAACTCACACATGACATTGATTCTCAATACTTGCCACTGGTGTTGACAAGTGTGTTTGATAACCTGCTCCGGGCCCATCGGTCTGTGGTTTAATTAGCCCGTCACATCATGGAGATGCATTGCAACTCCGAGCAGCTCTTTGGAAAAAGGTAGAGATGAAACCACTGAGCAGGACAACTGTTTTTGTGGTTTTGTCACATTCCTAAAAGATCAAATATGGGATGATGTCAGTGCTCGTGTCTACATAACATTTAATCTCCTTTTATTGATTTAGCCTTTTGGTTTATTTGCATCCTCACTAGCAAAGCTGGGCCGAGCTACGTTGCTGTTTGGTTATCATATCTCTATTTTTCGGTGATCTCTGCTTGTAGTGAACATGAAGCTGTTTCTTCACTCCTCTGCGTCCAGGAACTTTTGCCATCGAGGAGGACGAGTCTGGCAGTGGGGCTTTACCGAGCTCGTCCCCGCCCCCGCCGTGTTTTGGTGCACGCCACTCACCAGATGTCCCGGTCTGTAATTTGTGTCATGTTATGGTGGGGAAGCGTGGGTGTTGTTCAACTCCTTTTTTTTTACATCTTGTGATTTACGGGAGGGTTGTGCGTGCCGTCTCACACCCTTGATGCCGCACTTAAAGGAATCACTTCAGACGACGGCGGAGGGTGGTGGTGGGTGGAGGGGCGGCGGGGGGGGGGGGTGGGGATGGTGAGTCTGGATTTGGTCTGGAGCGTGATGGAACAGGGTTAGGCGGAGGGAAGTGGGACGGCGGAGGGGAGGACATTTCTTGGAATGTCCCAGCTCAGGGGATTTCAGAGACGACAAAAGAAAGATTTCACACATCTGGTTGTGTTCTTCAAACCCGGCATTTGTTCTGGACTGACCCACATGACCGCGGGGATGATGCAGGGCCGAAAGCTTACGTCTTATAGTCTTTTCTTCAAAAGGGCAAGTGAGGTCGGGGTCGCTGTGATGAAGTGCCCTCCGGATGGTCAAAGAGAAAGGGGGGGGGGGGGGGAGGCCTTATATTATTCCAAGGGTGAAAAGGCCAAAGCCCGGGACTTCAAGTCGGAAGCTTTTGATGGCTTTGCGAGGCAGAGGTGGGGGGTAAAGGTGCAGGTTGTGTGTTGTCGGGGTTGTGTTATCTAGGTCCCACAGCGCCATTCGAGTTTCCTCTTCCGACCTGAGAGCTAGTTTTGCACCTGCTGATTCGCTGCTAATGAAATGAACAGCAACCGCCGACCTTCCTCTCAACTCAAGGCTTTATTTTCAGACGACGCACATCAGCTCTCTTGCAAAACACACACACACACACACACATACACACACATCTGCAGACATCATTCATTCTTCAGATGCACCAGGAAGAACAAAATAACCCACACTCCTCTATCCCTTCTGGTAGATTGATATGAAGGTTGTATGAATCCCGAAAGCATGTTGTGTGTCCAAGGCTCTTGAGGTTTTCTTTTTTTTTTTTAATCCTCCTGACGCTCTCCAAGGCTTTTTGGACTGAATGCAACACTTTACTTATTTCTGCTGCATTCCACACGGCCTTCAGATCCTGAATGAAGCCTATACATCGGAAATTTGCAGCGATAAAAGCGTCATCCTTCAACTTGAGCACTTCATCTCCAATCCACTTCATGATGATTGAGTGAATTGCTCATCAGTGGTGGGTTTACCTAATGTTCGGCCGATTTTTCCGTCGCTCTTGATTCAAGAGTATAAACGGAGGAGGAGAAAAACACAAGAGGATAAAAACCATGATGAGATAAAGGAGGTGATAAAAAGTTAGGGTATGAAAGGGGAGCGACGGAGCAGAGAAGTGAAAGGAGGTGAAAGCAGGAGACGTATGCTCACGACTGCTCCTCCTGCTCTATATTTAATGATGCTCTTTTATTTTTGCGTTAACCTAGAATTCCTAAAAAGTGAAGACACAACCTGCTCTTAGTGCAGTTGCTCGTGGTTTGTCTGACTGTGTGTTCTTATTTTTGCTAATAAATCCACCTCTGACACACACGGGGGGGGCAAGTTTCTTCCTCCTTGCTCTTGTTCGTCCCCTTCGGGGGGGGGGGTTGCATTCACTCTGTTCCTGTCTGCCTGGCATTATGCAATCGCTAATGGACTCTACAGAAGGCAGGAGGCCGCTTGCTGCTGCTGCTGGATCACTGAAAGCACAACAGAACCCCCCCCCCCCCCCCCCCCCTCTCTCCCACTTTCCCTCTGAATCCATCTGTGTCCACGCATGAACTCTTGTTGTGTCACCACTCAGGCACGTGCACGAGCAGATATAGACACATTTGCACACATGGTCTCATGCCTACCTACCCCCCCCCCCCGTGTTAAGTCATCTTCCCTGTCCAAGATGCTGCCTGTATGGTTGTAATGTCACTGCACACAGGAGTTGTCGCATATTGCACAGGTTGTGTGCTTCTGGAAGGGGGGGGGGGGGTCATGTGACAGGAGCCTGACCTTGCCATGCCCCATCCCCCCCCCCCCCCGCCATCTTGTCACATCTCTGTTGCCCAGCGTGGTCAAGACGCTGCCTGTCATTGCCACAGTGTGTTGGATGAAGTCTGAGAACAGTGGCACAATATTTCCTCTCCGGCAGCTGGAAGGAATGAAGGCAAAGGATGTATTCATTCTCCGGTTTCTTCCTCCCACACACAAGATGCACCCCTTATTTTTTCTCTCCCCCTCCTCCCCCCTACATTAAAATTTGAGTTGTCTAACATCTGCGGGACGTATGTGTGTTTGAAAGAAACTGCCTCCCCCCTCTCTTCCTCCTCCTTCCACCTCTTCCTCCTCCTTCCTCCTCCTTCCTCCTCCTTGCGCCTCCTCCTCCTCCTCTCTCTTGTTGACGAGTTCTGGAAGAGGCTCGACTTTGGCAGCGACCCGTGCACACTAGTAAAGACTCACAAATAGTCTGTTGACTGCCCATGTGTTTGTGTGTGTCCTTGCTTTTTTAAATGCCTCTGGATATGTGTGTGTGTGTGTGTGTGTGTGTGTGTTTGTGAGTTTATAGCTGAATGTTTAAAATGCATTGTCAGCCCAGAAGCAGAGGCAAAAACACTTGAGGGAGATGCGGCTGCAGAGAAACCAGCAACAGCAGCACTGGTTTTGTGCCCCCCCCCACACACCATCAGACCTATCAGACCTATCAGACGACCAAAACCTGCATGTGGCAATCAGGGTGAAACATATTAAGACCCCAGCCATTACTTCTTTCTTTCTTCCTCTTTTCCCACCCTCCTTATTCCGGGTTTTCTTCACTTTTAATTAGCTTAGCAAATGGAAACTTCCTTGGCAGCACTGTGGTGGAGGGGATTGTGGTGGTGACAAAGAGAAATGGGGGAAAACCCTGTGTCAGGACGTCTGTTTTTCTTCCCCTCTTTCTTTCTTTCTCTCTCTCTCCTTCTCTTTCTGTCTTTAACTACCCCGCTGCCTTCCAGATTCAGCCGGTAAGGGGGGAAAAAGAAAGGAGAGATGAAGGAAAGAGGGAGTTTAGAGGGGAGAGTGCGAACCTCCCCTCCCTCCCCTTTTGGTGTTCAGGTTTTCCCAGGCTGTGCAGGCGGGCCCTGCCTCGCTGTGTGAGGTGTGAAGAGCGTCTGACCCAGCAGGGGTTGAGGTGACGGATGCAGAGCCATGTGGTGAACAGGGTGACACTGATGGTGTTTTGGTAATGTGACTGCCGGACTGGGCGGCCTAGTGAGCCGCTGGGAGTTTGTAGGAACACTTTGAGAGATGTTTTGTGCGTTTGCTTTTTTCTCGCATGTGATTTAAAAATAAGTTTTCTGTCTTTTTAAATAATTTGTTTTGTCAGTCACATCTATTTTTAAAGGCCGAATTGAAAAGCTGCTGGAAAATGTCTTCAAATTATTAATTGTTTATTAAAGTAGTCACACAGTTGATTGATCTGTTTTTCACTTCTAATTTTAAACCAACATGACATCAGTTAAGTTGTGCAGTTGATTCAAAGCATCTTTTCAACTACAAACAATCTCATTGGAATCTAAACGACACTATAACCTCATTATTGTTCGGGTTGTTGCCTTTAATTGCTCTCGTAAACCGCGGTCACACTTTAATACCAAAGTGGCTCCATAAAACCCAAATGGAGTCTGGAGCAGGGATGAAGAAACGGGATCAAGATGTTTATTTGAATTAAAATTGAGTAATATTGGAAAAATGAACTTCAGAGTTGGGGTTAGGGTTTTTGAAAAATGTCTCCCTCTTCAAAAAAGCGAATAGCTGAGTGTTTACAGGGCTTGAATGGAGCTAAATATCTAATATGGTGCAACGATAAAGTTATATCCAAATCCATAATCATCTTGATTGGCTGAAGGGGTGAGGCAGCAGTGCTAACTCGAGTTACTTTAGGGATTTGTATTATCTAAACCCATCTTATTGCTGTATTGCTCAATTATTGTAAATCGTAAATCTTAAATTCTGACATGGGAGTGCTCGCAGATTCCTCCATCACAGATCCACGCTTTTCCTTTACAGCTGTATTAAATGTCTTTGGGGGGGGGGGATTGTGGTGGGTTCGAGTTTTGTTGCCCCGCTTATTAAAGGATGAAGTGAAATCGATCGCAGCTTGTGAAACCGTCCTGGTCGACTTGGTTCTGCGGCACAGACGTTGACTCCAGATCTGAAACTTGTTCCATCTGTGTGCGACCCCCCCCCCCCCCCCCCCCCCCAAAAAAAATAGTGGGATATCTGAAGCCAATGATGTCAACGAGCTCTTTTCCATCCAACTCCCGAGATCGCTGTGGAAAAGGGCAAGGCACATTTAACACATCTGTGCTCACTCATATTTACGATTTGGGCTTTATCGTCTCTAAAAAGGCGCCAAATTGATATCTGCCCCGTTCCAGCGAGCACAGAAATGCACTGCTAATGTCTGTTGCTCCCATTATGTCCCCCTCGTCTCGAGTCAAAACAGCGCTGAGCGGGCTCGGGGGTGTAAATCATGCTTTCTGTGCAGGGTGTATCACCGACCGCAAATTATACTGCGTGCAGTCGCTCAGTTTAGAGCCGCTTCCCTGGGAAAACGCAGAGATTCCAGAGGGTATTTAGAAAAGCTGATGAGCTGGAGTGGGACATTTATTAGTCGAATCCCCACATAGCACTTTACCCTCTAAATGTCTGGTGCTGTGTGAACTCGTCTTCTTTTACTGACAAGAGTGTTTTACTTTTTAGCTGTTGGGTTTATGCCTTGTCGTCCATGCTACTCTGGCGAGCACTTAGAGAACTAGGAACTTTGGAAACATGGCTGGCCTAGTTTCAGTTTGAACTCCTCTCCTGTCGTCTCCTGAGTACTTCAACCTTTCAATGATTTCCTCATGAGGACATAACCTGCTATTTCATAACAAGCTAGTTTTTCCACGCTCGGATGTGCATCCTTCCCCAAAAACTTCCTTTTCTCTTGTAGCAAAAACAACAGTTTTTTAAATCTTCGTTATATTTTCACATCCTATTTTTTAATCTCCCTTTAATTTCAAAGGCAGTGGTGCATCTGACTCTGTGAAGGTTTACCTCATTTCCTTGTTTTGATTCGGAGGAACCGTCCTATCAAGACCCCAGATGCGTATCCAGATGTTCCAGTGCTCTGCTGTGGCAGACGTCCGACATTTGAAAGTCTAAACTCTGACCGCACTATCAAACCGGTCCAGACACTGAGTCACTCTGTCAGAGCGAATGAGCTCAGAGCAGGAAACACAAATTTAAAAAAAAAACGCCTGGAGTTGAGTTTCTTTTGCTACCGAGGATCCGACTGAGGCTCGTTTCACACCGAGTCTGAAACTAATTTACAGTCTTTAGTCTGAAGAAACAGGTGGGAGCTGAGGAGACATTCATCTTCCTTTCTTTCTTTTCACCCCCACAAAAAATGCTGTGGAAAAAGTTAACACCTGTGAACAGAGCTCCTCCTGTGAACGGAGCATTAATCTCCATAACCTCAATGTTTCTATTCCTTTTATTCTCTTTCTGCTACACTATGGAAAAAATAACACCACTGTGTACAGGCCTTTATAGATATGATTGTATTTTCAAGTTTTGTCTGCTTTTAGTTTACAATGATGCAGCATTTCTTTCTCAGAAGAACATCAGATGTGGTAGGAAGTGATATTTGCTGAACAGTGGCCTCACATATGGGGATTGTGGCATGATGATGGTTCTTTTTAAAGTAAACTTGTCCACATCTAAATATAGATAAATTTAGGAGTGTTGAACAAACATAATTTAGGAATATGAAGAAAACGGTTACTGGTGAGTTGTAGCCGCACACGTGTACAAAACTGAGCTATGCTGTGTTTTCATTTTTTATAAAAAAGTTGTGGTTTGCTTCAAGAAAGAAACTCTATCATTTAAATTATTTGTAGATCCAGTTAATTATCAATAAAGATAAATATAATAGCAGAAACCTTTGAATATTTGCAGTATTAGCTGTAGCTCAACCGGCTCAACATCTAGTTGTCTTACATGAATGGAAAAATGATAAACAGCAAAAAATGGTCCAAAAAACATAATCAACATCCTGAGTTCTGCAGATGTTCCACATTATGCAAATATATTCATATTACCAGTTCATTGCCGCATAAAAAGAAGAAACAAATCCAAATCTAATGGTGCCTCATACAGTCTGTGTCGTGGCTGTTAACATGATCAGAGGCACTAAAGAGAGCGACTCCACCGGGCGAGTTAATCTTTACTAATGCATTCTGTTAACAGCCATCTGTGATCTCCACACCGACTGTAAACCCCTCTCAGCCGAGCGCGGCGTGGCACACGGCCGGCCCCGGCAGCCGCTCCTCCATTACGCCCAGGGATTGGGTTTATTATTCCTCCCTGAGAGGCTTTAGATGAGTGAAACCGTGTCAGATGGAATCCATTTTGATTTTTTTAAATGCAAATATACAGCCGACACAAGCTCATTACGGGGCGCTCTGCATTTTCGGTGCCTCGGCCACACGGCCCTCTTGATGAGTGGGAGGTTTCCAGTGGACGGATTTGACTGGCAAACAGACAGCGCCAGTCAAAATGTGTCATGTCTGCAGTCGGGTTCTGCAGTTGACCTTTTGAACCCCTTTGCTGGGAGTCTTATTTCTGCGTGGTTGACTTCTTGTAGGGTGGCCGGCTCTGCTGCACTTGGGGTTTGGATATTGGAAACTGAATAAACCCACAAATTCTAAGCACATTAAAACTTCCACATTAAATACACTTCTCTCAATCGGACTTTTGAGGACACACTGAGCTTTTTTTCCACGTTGTCCTCAGTGACACTCTGTCTTCTGCTCTCCTCCATCCTCTCGGGCTCCGTCTGCCTGACTTCCAGCTCCCCCCCCCCCCCAAAAAAAATAAACCCTTTTGACAGAAGCATCAGCCAAGGTCACTGCTTTCACTTATAATCCCGAATCGCTTCCATGCGACGGTTAAACCGGTTTTCATGGTTCTAATGGAGGCTGGCGTGGCAGGGAGCAAAGCTTGATTACTTTTGATGGTGATAATTTGTTTAATGGAGTCACTGGGTGGTGGAGAGAGGAAGTGGCTGCACCGCCGCGACCCTCCACACTCCGCAGGACGTCCTCTCTGTCCTCCTGAAGACACTGGAGCCTCTGCAGGGGTTTTTCAGATTCATCCCCAAGAATTAAACCGCTGATAGAAAGAGAATGAAGGATCTACTGAAGCTTTAAGCAGCTTAGAGCCTCAAAGCTTCACAACTTCTCAGTAACATAAGTGATTGTCTCCTATACAGGTTTTTACCGGTTTTCCCACTGATGGACCAGTGGTTGCGTTAAGACCATGACGGCGACTCCACTGGTTGCAAAATTATATTAAAATCTGTAGAAGGCTTGAGGGAAGGATCCAAATATGGTTACTTCTAGTTTCCAAAACCCCAAAATACCAAATTCTGGGCTTCAAAAACTGAGTTTCACAAGCCAACGGGTTACATCATGGTGGGCTGTCATTTGGTTCAGGAGCATGTAACTGTAGCAGTGGGCTAACAAAGGCAGACAGAAAGAATACTGTAACAGATGTTGGAATTAAAATATGTTTAGATTGGTTTTCCAGATGTTTTTTTGAGGGAGGAAATCCACTCGGCTTACAAGAGCTATTTTTGTTGAAGTTATTAAAGGGAGATATTTGCACATCCGTCAATCTCAGGTGCTAGTGCATTGGAAAAAGTCACTTGAGCCTCGAGAGACAAGATTCCACACTCTGCTCTTGCTCAGCATCAAAAGCTTATTGATCATTCGAGCATATTCGTCCCTCTGGACCTTCGTGGAAATAAGATCGATATGTTTTGATGCTGAGCAAGAGCGCTGTGCTAGATCTTTATTTGACCAGCCAGAACTAAGTCATTCTTGGCTTCTCTGCAGCGACAAATGACTTCAACCATTGGATGAATCGATGATCAAATTCGTTTTGTCGGTGTTTCCGAGAGACGTAGTGAAGTTTCTCTTACGGCGTCGGACCCAGTCAAACTTGCACAGGATCTCCACTGACATTACACTTCAAGATCACCTCAGCAGTCCTGGAGAGCCTGTGAAAACAGTTTTATAACGTCTGCCTCGGTTTTGGAGAGAGTTTCGTCAAGCCTGAGAAAATATCTCTGCTTGGGCTCGGCAAAAACCTGTGTGACAAACTAGGGCCACAGAGGAAGAGACGAGGATGTTCAGCAGACAGGAAAAAGTCAACAACTCTGAATATCTCGGCCTCAGCTGCAGCAGTTTGATTATTCCATTTGCAGATATCTGCCCGGACCTCTAACATGTTGAAAGATGAATAATAAATTAGCGGAATATAGTGTTTAACTGGATGTCTGAACATTTTCCTGTTTCTGTGTTTGAGGAAAGAGGCTCCACTGCAGCATAATGAAGTATAATCAGTACTTTTATCATTTTATCTTATTATACACACACTGACTTTTCCCCTCTCCTGCTTTTAAGAGTCATTATCAGTAATCTTGCGGAGCGGGGTTGTGGCATCCCGCTTTTACAATGCTCATCTAATAAACATCTGTTTCACTGCTGCACACATCTCTGAAGAGTCCATTGAAGATACTTGTTTTGAAGATGATTGCTCGACGCCCCCCCCCCCCCCCCCTCGGCTTTTGTTTAGTGTGGTTGCACTGCGCCATGTGGGATTCCGTGACCACAAGAGGCTTTATGACACGTTGTCTTAGACCTGCAGTGCAGAAGCTGCTGGAAACACAAGTTCCCTGGTGGGGTTCTCTTTGTCTTTAGTAAAGAATGTAGCACCACAACATGCCAGAAGTTTTTTATTTTATTTTAATTTAGCCAGATATCATTGATTTAGAGCTCAGTGTTTCATCTCTGTTTTCAGACATGAACTCTGGAAAATGTTTGGAAAATTGGTTCGGACATTTTGCAGAGTTTCAACCTTTCACATGCGGAGAAACAAAGAACGGAGAATTTCAAGGTCGGATCTACAACAGGAACATTTCTTGGAAATTCAGGCGAGTCGCTCACTGTCCCTGCTACTTGTTTGAGGATTTAAAAGACAACCCTTATCGCCACAAGTTCTCGAATCTCATCGTCTTTCAAAGTTGACAGCTTTGTCGACTTCTACGAATATTGCATCTCTTCCAGTTTCACGATCATCGCGTTTTAAAGGTTTTGCTGGAAGAGACATTTGTTCCCCTTCTGGTAATCTTCAGGAAACTGTCCGTACTTTATTGCTTGTCCGAAAGCCGCTTTATTATTTTCAAAGGTTCCCTGTGATTTGCAAATGCAGTGTCCGAACTTGTCCTCTAATTCTTTCCCCCCTTACAACCACTCACAGCTTCTCTTCTGAGACCTCAGCCTCCCCAGCAGCCCATCAGCCAGGGAGGTGGTGGTTAATTAAAACCTGGAGCACAGGGTGGAGCGTCAGTCGGCCAGCATCTCGTGTTGTTTCAAGACCTTTCAGGAAAGCCAGACTGCAGTGTGCACAAACCACACATTCTTGCAGAATTACAGCTCAGGGAAAGAATTGGGGAAAGGCGCTGTGTTGGGAGCTCGGGAGCAGAGGTTTGGCAGATGCATTAAAAGCCATTTTTAGCTGCAGGAGTTTTGTTAGTGATCGCTGTCCTGAGTCCAAAATGGAGAGAACGCACAAACACAAAGAAAAGAAAAGATTGGGCTCCTGCTAATTATGTGTTCTCTGGGCTGAAATTGTGTTTTCTGTCTCGATAATCTGGCACTTCTTCAAAGTCCCAGCTTATTCTTCCACAAAGTCATTAAAGATTGAGAACGCAGACTAACTGTAGAGGTGCCGGCCTATTCTGGTTCCTAGAATTTCAATTATTTACATAGGACGCAAAATAAACGAGAACTTCACCCCATCACTTTCAAATAGAAGCCAGGGGCAACAAAAAAAACACACAAAATATCCCCAAGAAAGCAAGACAAGATTATTTTTGCAAAATGTAACGGACCCTAGGACCCTTGGGAGTTGTTTACCTATATTTCTGAGTTTACTTGTGTGTGTGTGTTGTTGGGTTGATAAGAGAAGAACGATGGAGCAGCTGGTTTGCATGTGTGAACCATGGAAGCCTTTTCTCCTTTTGTTGTGGAGCCGTTTGTTTTGCACCGGAACTGAGCGGACGGAGCTGCGGTGTGTCCGTCAAACATCACTCACATGTTCAGAGACGAACACACACATGTACACACCAAGGGCTCGCTCTTTGTGTGATTGGTGTTTGATCCCTTAGTAGTGTGGGGTGTATTCTCCAAAACAAAATCACATTTGTTATTTCCCATTCAGGGGTTTATGAAGCAAAGGAAGTTCTGGAGTTTTGCCTGAGTTGTTGCTATATGTGCAGAACAATCTTCCAAGTGAATCAAAAAAAGTCGCCCAGTGCAGCCTCTGTGTGTGGGTGTGTGTACAAAATAACTCAACAAAGCATGGATGGGATTATTATTTGCAAGTGTATCTCCAGATGATTAAAGGTCAAAGGTTAAGGTCAATAAATATGAAATTTGCAACGTATCTCTGCAAGTAAAGAAGTAGAGATTCAATCTGAAGCTTCTCATGATCAGATAATAATAATAATAAGTCATGAAGTCTTCTCACTTCTTTCTTGGTATCTTGCATCAATAAGACACAGTCTAAAGCTTTTATAGCTAAGAAAATAATCTTAGTGTCAAGAGAATATAGCTTTTTAATAACAACTGCAGTGTGGGCCGCTACCAGCCTGTTTTTGTCTTGATTATTAATTATTTACTCTTTGAAATATCAACAAATCCCTTCATCCATCTTCAGATAGCTTATTGGTTTATTCGAGAAATTCTTGCAGATCATCTTCCTGTAGATCAGCCACAGTTATCCTCTGTGAGGTGTGAGCGATTTTGAACTGGCATTGATACCATTAACCGAACAGACATGGAGCTGCCGCGAGCCGACTGCTGTTTGCATGCCAAGCTCGATTCCGTGTGGGCTAATCTTCAGCATGTGCTAACTCAACCTCAGGTGACTGCCTAACAGCGTTTATCCACACAGGTACCAGTGTGGCGGTGGAGCCGAGGCCTGTGGCTGCAGGCTTTACTCCCTGTGCCTGGAATCTCAAGCTCTTCTTCCTGCAAAGCGAGATAAACAATCGTTTGCTTTGGCCACAGATGAAGTGTCGGTGAACGTGTTGTTTGAGCAAATCCCCGTTTTACAGGGTTCAGCAGGTTTACGGGTGCACATTATCAACTTGTGCAATGACCAACCTCAGCATGTGGCTCCTCTAGTTCCATGTTGGCGGGCCATGCACTACTCGAAACCCCCTGCAGGAATTTAACCTATTACACCAAGAAAACATTGAAAGAATTTCCATTAGTCAGGGTTTGAAGAAAAGTAGCGATGGAGAGTCGAGGTTAAGAGCGTGTGGTTGTGGACCCTACACTGAGTCTGGCACGCAGCTCAGCTCTCTCTCCACCCATAATTAGTGTCATTAATGTGCAATTAGGTGAGTCATGCTTTGCCCACGTTGGAACCAGTCAGCGTTCGTGCCCGAGCCCATCCAGAGCTGACTGGAGTCGGACATGTTGCCCGTCTCACCCATCTCCCAGACGTGGTTTAGCATGGAAACACTTTTCCAATCTCTTCTCTTCTCTTTTTCAGAATACATCTGGCTAAAGGGTAGATCCACAATTTCTGCACGTTTAAAATGTCTGTCGATAATCAGCTCCCCTGGTGAAGCCCTGTGTTTTAATAATTCCAACTCCTTAGTACAAACGTTTCCATCTCAATTTTAAGTGACTGGGTCTGAAGCTGATGTGATTCTGGTCCTGAACTCTGTTTCTCTGCTGAAGCTCAGCAAAGAAAAACTGTCCTTAGGAAACACGCTGACTGAAAAACACTGTGACTTTGGAAATTCCTCCCTTGAGTCTATTAAATCAGATTGATGAGATTTCTTATTAAACTCATATTATCAGATAAACTATGGAATGTGTTTTTGCTCACGAGGAGGACCCTGGATTTGGCGTTAACACTGGAATATATTCCAATGTCCTGCAGGAACTAAACAAGATCCTGACGGTCTCAATATCAAATTGAGACTTGATATTTTATAGTTTAACAATAAAATGAATATAAATAACTTGATTTAAACAAATATACATTTCCCCTATGTAATTTCTATACATTTAGCTTCATCCTTTCTTATCAGCCTACATAAATGCAGATACCATCATGGCCAGTAAATAATTAAAGGAGGATTACATGTTCTTTGGCCTGGTGTGTTTTTCCTCCTGAGGCTTAACACAGTGATGACCTGCACATCTACATCTGCAGCAGTCATTCATCCGTCCAGCAGCAGCAGCAGCATCATCATCATCATCATCATCATCATGTGACACGGGGGCCCAGACTGGATTAGAGCCAGAGGAGAAAATCCTCTTCAAACACAACAATGCTCCGACTCTCACTGGACCATTAAAGCAGAATCTCAACCACTGCTGTAGCTGTGTTGTGCTGGGATTGAAATTGAGATGATCTGGGACTTAATGTTCTCTCAGCTCGTGTTGTATTAAATGCTTGTGTTATCTGACCGAAGTTAAACAGGAAAACTACAATTCAATCTGCCCAATGACATGATATGAATCTTCGATAGACATTAATATCCATATAGTATTATTTTACAGAATAAACAATGCAGAAATGAAAAGCATCTATATTTACATTTGACACATAATATAATTTCTCTGAAATCATAAAAACTCCAATATCTGGTTATCTGTGATTATGGCTTGGATATGCAGCCACAAATTATAATTAGATAAAAAAATATATACATTGATAATTATGATAAATGTCACCTTATTATTTCTTCAAAGGTTCAAAGGGCTGAATATTGCTGCTGAGTGAAGGTTGTGGGTTTAAACTCTTTGTCTTTACGAGCTGAGACTTGTGTTTGCACAATGCATACGAGCGATCCATCAATATATATATTAAACCTTTTGTTATATTACTATTGAGTGATTGCAATAGTTATGGATGTTGCTTTGTTGTGCAGCCCCGGTGTCTCTGATGCATTCTGCAGCTCCTAATCTGAACAGTGTGTCTTTGAACACAACCACATGGCGACCCAGACTCACTGGCGAGCTGACTATTAATAAAACCCTGGTGCATACTGTCCTGAAGATGACGGCACCCGGCGGCTGCCAGCTCTCATGCTCCTGACGGCCAGACCGACCCGACCCGACCCGCCACGGCTCCCTGCTGCTTCTCAGAAACCTCTACACCTGACCTATTGTAGCCTCGTGCACTCGAGCTGAGGCGAAGACGCTGTTTTCTCCTCTGAGGTCGGGCAGACGGACAAAAGAGAAAACGCTTGTTAACCACTTTAGACCAATCGATGGTGGCGTTCAAACCTTTTGTGGAGATGAACAGCGCCGGTCGGGCTAAACGGCTAATTTGTCCCACTGAATAGATGCTTTGGTACATATAATTATACAGCCGCCACATTGTCCTGTCATAACCGATAAAGTTCTATTTTTTTCACCAGTACTCTGCAGCGTTTATTCGAAATTACAAAAAGACAGAAAATGGTACAATCTTCAGATGTTGTCGACCTTCTTACCTTTTTTCTAATTTCTAGTAAATCTTTCATATTAAACCCATTTTAATAATGAACCCCTGTACCTGCAGTTTAGTTGCCCCATCATTCCCCCCCCCCCTAATATCTGGTTACAGGTTGACCTGATGCTTTCGGTTTGAGTGTCATGCCAACAACATAAACAAACACACACACACGCGTTTGCCAGTACACATACTAGCACGCTCACTCACTGCTGGTCAGGATTAGCCCTGGATAATGGGATCATAGATCACCACCTGCCGCCCCGTTGATTCCTTAAATCATCACTGTCTCTTTTCTCCTTTACGTCCCTCCTCCTCCTCCTTCTTCTTCTTCTGACAGTCACAATGTGTGTGACTTATTTCATTAACCTTTCTCTCCGTCTCCTCCCGCCCCGTCTTTAAATAGCTAACACATTATCTCAGAGATGAGAAGTTCACCTCGGCTGTGAGCAGAATTTATCCCTGACCTTTCCCTTTTTTCTTCATGCAACCCGTGCTGGATCTTATTTATTTCCCTTTTTCAGCCGATTCCCTCAATCCTCCTCTTTCTGTTCCTCCTGCAGACGTGTCTTCCTCCTCCTCTATCGCTCCCATCATCCCATTTACAGGTCCCCCCCCCCCCTCGCTCGCTCCTCGTCCTGTGGCCCGGCCGACTCACTTCAGCCCAAATCCTCTTAAGGAAAAAGGCTTGGATGGGAATTCAATCGCTGCAGCACAAGGATTGAACCAGATCAGTCTACAAAGCAGCAAAATCGTTCTCCACCAGTCACCGCCTCCCCCCCACCACCACCACCACCGCTCCTCACCTCTCCGCCCCATCTGCCTCTCTGTCCCGCTCTCTCTCCCCCCCCCCCCCCCCCCCTCCCTCCCTTGGCTTTCATCTCAGGTGATAAAGCCTGAGCTCAGAGATCGGCATCCCGGATGGAGGAATGTGGCACATCATGACTTTTTCCTCCCCTCCACAATGATAAATGCCTGAATCACCACATGTATTAACAGGGGTTTGAAAATGTGCTTCATTTGATTATGAACTCTGGTTATCTGGGATTATACAAATCATATTTTGTGTGATTTTTAAATATCCTGAAGACTTTTTCTGCAGTTTGTCTGGAAAATTGGGTTCAGACATTTTCCAAAGTTTGTCTTTTGCATATAAAGAACACAGCAGGAGATTTTTTTCAGAGTCAGACGCTTTCACAACAACAGGAACAAGCCCAGAATATTTAGCCGCTGTAGAAATCATGTGTTTGAGGTTGTATCTTGTTGTCGGTCAAAATCCTCTTTCCCATTTGTCATATTCGTTTGCTACAACTCTTTTGTCGTCCTGAGATGTCATCATTTGTGTTCTCTCATACAGCTGCTCTAAAAATTGCAGGAGAATGTTGTCGGAGCAAATTGTACTAATCGACTCAAACTCCTCACCTGTGTCTAACCTCTCCCCCCCTCCCCTCCTCTCTCGTCCACCCGGTCAATCTTGTGTTTTTATGTTGTGAGGAGGACGTGGGGGCAAACCTCTGACCCCCTGGACTCCCCCACCAGAGCTTTCATGTTGTGGTGTTAACGAACTGGTGATGAAGGGGTCTGGGGTTTTCTTTGGCAAACAGGCTCGGTTGGAGTCACATGTAGACCAGCAGACGCTAGGTGAAACACGCACACACACACACACACACACACACACACACACAATCCCTTTCTTGTGCATGTACCTACAGTACATCAGCACAAAGGAGTAGATGCAGGCACGGAGGCTGAACCCACACTCGGCCTCCTGCTGGTTTTACAACACTAGCGAGACACACACACGTCTTTAAAAGGCCCAGTTGATGGAAACCAGTTACCCTTCATTGACAAAGTGACAGAGGGAACCAGACTGTGCGAGGTGTGTGAGACGTGTTCTGTGACACAGAGCGCTGGGGGATTGTGTAGCCGGGGCCACCGACCACTAATGGAAGAAACCGCTGACAATCCATCGATCGCAGGATTTCTCTGCTATTGAAACTTTCTTTTGTATATTCGGCTTCCTAACAACTGACTAATTGGCCTGTCCCGTATTGACGTGAATTGTTTTTACATCTGACAGCTGGAATTGAATTGACCCAGCGCTCCGATTGTGGGAAGACAAGTTGATTAGCTTAGCACTAAGTCCAGAGCACAGGATCAGCAATTAATGACATTGACGCCCTTTTGAGCCAGAAACTATCTGCATTGTTTCAAAGCTCAAGGGCCACTGGGTTGAAAACACTTTATTTTACACGGTTGTTCTGTGCCCGAGGTTTAAAAGTCCCCACAGTGTTTTATTCCCCAGATTGAACTGAAGAGCTCAAGGATATTTTTGTGTATACGACACTCGAAGAACAAAGAGAGAAGTTACAAAGCCTGCAAAGACATGGCTGGGCGAATGCATGCACATACACAAGGCCTCATTATAGTGATAGGACTCATTAGTGTGTGTGTGTGTGTGTGTGTGTGTGTGTGTGTGTGTGTGTGTGTGTGTGTGTGTGTGTGTGTGTGTGTGTGTGTGTGTGTGTGTGTGTGTGTGTGTGTACACAATGTGCAGTCAGCGAGGCAGATCACAGGACTCTGAATGAGCCCATGTGCTTCTCCGGTGATTATGATACTTGTGTATATAATGTGTAGTAGGATAGAGAATAACACACACATGCACCGATCCAAAAGTTGATCTCACAACCATAGAAAGATGTGGACACACTCATACAAATGACAAGCAACACAATCAATCCCACTGTACAAACTTCTGCAGTAGCTTTCAAAAGTGGAATGGTGCACATGCCTTTTAATATTAGTGCGATTTCATATTTTAAAAGAATCATCAGGACATTTTGAGGACATCTTTAGCGAGAATTGTGTATTTTGGTTTCAGAATCCTCATTCATTGAATGTATACAAGCCTCAGTTTGTTAGTTATTACCAAACTGTTGCTTACGTACCTTCCGACTGGAAGTATTTTGATATGTTTAACATCAGCACACATCTGGACACACACACACACACACACTCATATATCTACAAATATTTACATGTACTCTCAAATATTCATTTCAGTGGACTTCTCCGGCAGCGGCAGCCGCAGCACCTGTGTTAGCACAGGAATGGTTGACATTGTAGGTCTGCTGCAGCTTCAAAGACGGCATTCATCCCTTTCCAGAGAAATGACTGACTCACTGTGTGTTTGTGTGTGTGTGTAGGGAGAAGGCCATTTTACTGCATACTGTAAAAGTGTGGATCATTGCTCAAGCTAAAGTAACTGTTTGTGTGTTTGTGTTCATGAACACGTGGCAGCTCATGTGTTAATGCGTATTGACATGTCAGAGCTGTGTGTGTGTGTGTGTGTCTGTGTGTGTATTCAAGGCACTGTATTGGCAATGTGTGTTTGCCCGTGGCACAGGTGTGTGTATGCACTGCGCTGATTTAAACAGTATTACCCACAGCGTGATAGATCTCAGCTGGTCGCCCCGCAAAGCGTTTGAAGTCTTCCCTGTTACGGTGGTTATGTTTATTTCAGAATATGTATTTTAATGCTAATAATTCTTTTCATTGGTCAAATCAAGCAGGTTTGAAAAACACTAAATCCCTGCTCAGGACAGCGGGGTGTTGTTTGGAAGAAAGTTGATGTGGACTTTAATTTGTGCTAAGAATATGATAGACAATGAAATGTGACCTTCACAACCTACCAGAGCTGCTTTGTCTCAAACTGCTGGTTTCAACAACACAGATAAGATATTGCTCTGCAGCAGAAAAGACAAATTCTTGAAAAAGTCACTTCACGTCTAAAAACAGCTCGAGAAAGGCTACAGATATATTTTTTTTGATATGATCACTAAGCAGCTAATCAGCTATAAGTTCCTGCAGTAAGGAAGATAAACAAAATGTACCCTCACTCATTATTCCAACAGTAGATCGAGTAAAGCTCAACGTTAAGCTTCCACAAATAATTGTCACCCCCCCCCCCCCCGTCCTCTTAGCCGGGGCCGTGTCCAAGGACATGAGATAAAGAGAGACCTGTGTTCTCTCCCTCCCAGAGTCCAGGGCTTGGCTCCGAGTCTGTGAGTCTTCCTCCTCCCCGGCCCTTCAAACCAGAAGACTTTCTTTCTGTGCATCAGCTGTGTGACGGCCTCTACACACAGCCGAGCTTCAGTCCGGGGCCACATGCTACCAGGCCGATCCCCTGTGGACCTGCACCGGGGCTGCAGGACGTGCATGTACGAGTCGCACATGCATTCAAATGGAGTGAGGATGTATATTTGCACACATTGCTGCCCACTGAACTGAGGATTACAGAGCAGGCACGAAAAAGATGGGAAATCATGCACCGGCACTGATGGGAGGGGAGGGGATGGGGAGTGGTGTTATTCAGGCTCTCTATTCTCCTTTCTCTAATTTACACTGCAGCTCCCGGGAGGGTTTCTGCTCAGTTAGCAGCATAACTATTCATTTCCTGCTCTCGCATATAGACAAAATGCTCGGGTCTCGCACAGTGTGTGCACCTGTGGGCTGAAGGGTAAGATACTCTGTGTATCACTATGATGCAGGTGAAGGATAGAGCAGCTGCAGTGTCAGGGCCAAGGGGAACGAGGCTGATATAGAGGAGCAGAGGTCTGATTAGTGGCGTTTTATAGAAGTATAGTGAGAGAGAGAGAGAGGGAGAGAACAAGCTTCCATTGCCCATGATCTCAAGGTTAAGTGGGCGATGAAGGAGTGGTTTACAGCTTGGAGTTGTTTGGATGTGAGAGAGAAAAGCAGCCGAGGAGGTGTTTGGTTCTAAAGGTCACGAGCACGAGAGCCAGAGGTGGCTATTAATTAAAGCAGGAAACTGATGATGTCCATGAAAATGAGTCCATGAGTGTGTTTGTGCGTTTCTGTTTATGTCAGCTGTACATTCCAGGTACATAAGGGTTCTAAACATCCTGTGCTGTTGGGTGTTTGTTTTGCTTCTGACCAGAATGTCTGTGAGCTGGTTTGTACAGAAGATGTCAGATTTGACCTTTTAGGAAGTTTTGACCTTTGGGACGTTTTGGTCCATTTAATAGAACAAAACAAAGTTCTTTATCACATCACTTTTAACCATGCACATGCAGAGCGTTGTAAGAACTCAGCTGCAGTATATTGGATTTGAAAAATGTCATAGTCTAGCGTTGCTTCCCCTCATAAATCCAGTTATGTCCGCTCGTGGATCCGAGGGCACAGTTTACAAACCCGAGTGCACGAGACTGTGACTCCGACAGCGTGACCTGTAAACCCGTGCTGGCCCCAGGGCGTCTCCAGACCCCATGCATTTCAAATCTCAAGCTATGTTTGTGGCCTTAAGCCTTTATTTGAAAGGACAGACCTAAGTGTGAAAAACTAAACCTGGCGAGGGACTCAAGCCTCCGTACATCGAGTCCCCGCTTAACCAGTTTAGCTACTGGGCGCCCTCATGCCTCAGTACATTTGGTATAGTAACACCTGACCAGTACACAAACTATCAACCAATGAATGGTCAGTCTGTGGCCTTTCTGACCTCTTGGTAGAACCTATCTGCATTCATCAGCTCTTGTTAAACAGACGTCACTTCTTCATGCGGCTGCTCACATTCGTGTGTGCACGGCTCGAGTCCCTGCAGCAGAATGAAACCTCTGATATGTGGTGTTCACGATATGGGCCGGTGCTATCACTTCGAGCTAAGTGGAGCAACTCCAGATTGCTCCCATGCTGCGCCTTAGTGCTTTCGGGTTACTGGAGGCTTTTGAGATACAGAATATGAAACCTGTTTTTATATAATGTACTTAAATCTCTCTCTCTCTCTCTCTCTCTCTCTCTCTCGCTGCGTCTGTGCTGCTCTACATTTACTCAGCTCCAGCTTTTCTGTTAAGCTTCATATATTCTTTCACTTTATCTGTTCTACTCGGCTTGCCACAGATACATATAGAGGGTCGACACAACAACACAGTGTGGCAGGCAACCTGTGTCAATCTGCTGTGGACCAGATGTCCCCCCCCCCCCCCCCCCCCCCCCCCCCGCCCTCCTCAGCACCAGAGATGACTGGAAGGTGAAGCCCATTTCCCAGAGTCTAGAGTTTCACAGCTGACAAAGAATCTCGGCTTTCCCGTGCGTATCAGAGGCCGGTGGACGGGCGTAGAGCGGGGTGGGGGGTGGGGGGGGGGGGACGTAGAGCAGGGTGGAGGAGAAGGCGGGATTCAGTGGTGCTCACCACCAGCCCTGGGAAATCTGCGGGGCTCCTTCATGTGCAGAAAGCAGAAAGAAAGGCAGTTACGGTCCACGGGGCTGGATACCACAGCACTGAGGTATTCTCTAAATAGGGCCATGTTGAAGCCACATGAGCCCCACATTGTCCCCCCCCCCCCCCCCCCCCCTTGTTTTTATGAGTTCTGGCAGCGCTGAAGGAGAAATTTCACAGTGAGAAGGTTAGCATTAAGTTTACATTAAATCCGATCAGGGCCTCCCGAGAGCCGCTTGGCCGAATCAGACGGTCTTTAATTAGAGCGGCGGGTTATTTAGCGGTGAGGTAAACCAGCGGTAATGTCCTGCAGCACGTGAGGAAATCTTCATTCTCACATCCACACACACTGATCTGAAGCTGCAGTGAGGATGGTGCACTTCTCTTTTTTTTTACCTAATTGTGGCATTCTCCATTGTTTCCTGCATTAGCCTCCAAACACAACCGGACATGTGAGGCGAGAGCGAGATCGGTGGCCTGTCAGCATGCGGCTGTTTTTCTTGGAAGCCATGAAATTGTCTTTCTTCCTGTTGGGAAGCAATACTGTGAGGGAGGAAATCACAGCCGCTCCGTGTTGTGACTTACTGGTCTGTGGGAATGAGGCACAGAGGAGCATGTGGCGCTGGTTTCCAGAGCAGCACGTAATGATCGCCAGGGGTTGAGACTCGACCCATCCGCCAATCTCAAGCTCTTTTTGTTTTTCTTGTGTCAAAGTTTTTAAAAGTTGACTTTACCGGGCCAATGTCTGCACCAAACTTCTTTGTAGGAGACAAATAAACAATAATCCCAAATGGAAACTTCATGGTGATGTTAGAGGACATGTTCAGAGATCACCATAGTCATAAATAATCATTCTCTTGATAACATTAATGCAGATTTTGGAAAAAACTAATGATTCATTATGAATTAAAAAAAACACACATACGTTGAAAACTAAGGATATAATATATAATTAAGAACATACAAATGATCTTTTAACATAAATGCAGACACCATCTTATCTGTGAAAGGCCGATAACTCAGTTATGCTCTGAGAATATCATAATTTCTGTTTCTACCCTTTATTCTTTATTTCCGTCATGTCCATTTAGCAGCAGCACTCACACAGAAAGGTCTGTAGTCCTGCAGTGTTTGCTTTATCTTTGTGAGGACATGACATTGTGCTAATGCACCTGTAAAGACTGGTCTCATCCTTTTTAATAACAGCGTGCAGGACAGTGTGAGAGGAAAGGGTTTTCATCTGCGTTCTCATGTGAAGAGCCTGGACAGAGTGATGGGTTAGACAGAGATACTGCAGCCAAGAATACATATTCTGTGTATGCTTGAACTAACTCGAGGTAATTTGCAGTTGCAAAGACAATCACTGATGTATGGTATAAAACCACAGGTCACAGCTGCACACTACCTGCCCAGCACGAAGCAGTGGGAGACCCAAGTAACTGAGTAGCTGCTGAACACATTTAATTATGTAGCAGGTAAAGAGAGCCAGATGTTTTTCTGCAGGACTGCGCTGCCTGAGCCAGATGTAAAACTGTATTTAAAAAAACTATTATTGTTCTATATGGGTGTATGATTGAAAGGGCGAAAGTGTTTGGGAACATTTTGTTTTATTAATTTTGTCATTTTCATCACTTACTCTGATGTTAATCAAAACAATAATTAATCAATAGTCACCAATGTTTATGTCCACGCTCAACACGTCTATGGTTCCAGCTGCAGAACCATTAGTTTATTCATGAGGGCGTAAACTTTCAAAAACTGGACAAGAATATGTATTTCTCAAACGAGAGCAAATTGTGTTTTTGCTTGGGTCTATTTTCAAATGAGGATTAATACACATGTGGTTGTGCCAGTGGGTATTTAGCGCTGCAGGATTAGGCTGGCAATCTGTTTATTGCAATAAAAATAATATAGTGGTGCATTTAAACGTTTTTAGTGGAGAACAGAGCACACACCTCTGCCAAGGCCCAATAATCCCCCAGTGAAAGCACATGTATATCAGATAATATTTGGATCTGCACCAAAATTGAATGACTTCCTTCATGGCCCGGGTTCCATTTCCTGCATTCGTCTTTGACATAATCCTGCAAACAAACAGATATATAAATAACGGGACTCAGTGTGACCCATAGCTTTCACCGTACGTTGCCCATGATGCAGTGCGGTGCAGACAGTCTTTGAAAGCCCGGAGCTAGAGGCTGCCCCTGCTCCCCCTCACGAAGCCGCCTGAGCCCAGTGGAATGTGCTGTATGGCTTTCTATGTCAGACGGCCGTTTGTTTTGGAATCAGAGACGATATGAATCTGAGCTGAAAGCTCCCACATGCTCGGCTTGTGCTCAGGTTGTTGAGGGGGGCCTTTCACCTACCGAGGCAATGTGATCTAATCCGGAGGGAGGGGGGGAGGGGGGGTAAATGAACGGGGTCAGAGGGGGTGGGAGGAATTTTCCAGAGGATACTGTATGGGGTTGAGCTTAGTCAAATTAGTGTCACTCTTTTAAATCGCTTTTTAAACTTATTTTTGTGAAGCTCTCAGTGCTGTGTCGACTTGTATTATTTACATATTTAAAGAGAAATGACTGGAAATTCCATAAATTTGTGTTATATCCCCCAAATTGTTCAAGTTCCAACAAATTTCACACCTTTCACTGAGAACAGCAGGGCGACCAGACTTTCCCATTTCAAAGGCTCCCTGAGTTATGAAGCCTCTAACAGGTGAATCCTCTTCGGGGCCAAACTATCCCAGTGTTTATTTAGCTTCGGTGGCAAACGTCGTTTTTTTTTAAGTAAGTAAAAGTAACGTTATACGTGTTTAAAATACCAGGTGGCATTAAAACGTTCTCGGGACAAGCTGGTGTCGGAAATCACAGAAATCCCCCGTAGCTTTCAGACCGACTCCTTCCAGTTCGGCTTTTGCTGTCTACGCGGAACACGGCTAACGTAGCATTTACCGGCTCACTTTACTGATAGGTCAAGAATGCATGCAATAGGTCAATCAGATAGGTATCGCCCCCTGCTGGATCACAAGGCGTAAGACTGCGTGTTGCACTTCTAGAGATTTAATTCAAACTTTAACGTCCAAATTTGAACTTCCAAAAAGTGACCCAGCGCCAAATGACAACACAAGGTTGAGATTTTACGAGACTCTAGAGAGAAACTCAAAAGTTCCTACGATGAGGAAACTCGTAAAAAAGCAAACACTTGTTTTGAGCAGGAAGAAACCTCAGGTGCTTAAGAGAGGAGGCAAGGAGATGTGTGAGCCATAAAAGTCAACTCCAGACAACGGCTCTTATTTTATCTCAGTCGCACTCTTTTACACATTTCCTCTCTGTCTTTGCCCCCCCACCCTGTGTACACACACACACACACACACGAACGCACACGTACCACAACTCAGCTGGAGTAGCTCCAGACCTCAAGGGCTCGGGGAGAGTTTGATTTGTGTTGACTTCCGGCAGGAACTCCCCCTCTCCCCAGCCCGCAGCTCAAAGACTATCAATTAGTTCCTTATTATGATCCCTGGGAGGGCAATAAAAGTTAGAGTGGGTTCAAAGGAGCACAAAGGCAGAAACACACACACACACACACACACACACACCCACACACACCCACACACACACACACACACACACACACACACACACACACACCGGGTACAGACTAACTTTTCTTAGCCTGTAAGAGTTATGGTCTGACATCCTGACTCCTGTAGGTGGCTGTTTCTGCCTGTTCTTCCGATTTACATTTCCCAAACATAGCTCACCACACACACACACACACACACAGAGAGACTTTATTTTCCTCCCTGCAGTTTGTCTACTGATCAGCAGGTGTTGGACAAATTCAATGTTTGCCAGCTCTGCCTGTCTCTAATAACAAACACCATCTAGAATCCAGCTGTTTTTCATGCACCGACCACGGAGCCGTGTTGATGTCCGATGCTTCTTGGATTCACCGGATCCAGTTTGTCGGACGCCAAACCAAACACTCCCCCGACTCGACTTCTTCTGTCACTCCTCGCCTGCTGCTCATTACAGCTCCTACCACACCTCAGGGAGGCTATTGTTCATTTCCTCTGCTCCTCCCTGTCACAATAGAGTTGTAAAGCAGGAGGAAGTTTCTTTTTAAAATCACATTTGGAGGATTTATCCTCGGCATAGACCAAGATCTCCAGGATGATTAAAGACACATCTGGAAGTCTGGACCACGGCTCAAACCAAGGTTCATGTCTTTGGGCAAGGTTTACATTTAATCCAGTTAGTTTTGGTTTTATTAGGGAGAGGGATAATATAAATGGATTTTAGTACAACATGCCTACATCCTGTGTCTATACGTCCTATACTTGACATTAACTGGTTTGTAAATGGATGTGTTCTGGTTTTTCTGTTCGAATTTAATTAAATGCATGAAGCAGTTCATTCCATTATTGTTGTTGCAACTGCAGAACTCAACATTAGTCTTAATGCAAATGTCAAATGAACGTCTGCATTGTTCATTTCATTGGAGATGATCTCTTTCTATCGTTTAATGTTGTCTCAACTTGTCCCAGTTGGTCTGATCTCTCTAGGTTTGGTTTGGTCTAAACTGGGAAAAGGCTGAAAGTCCAGAGCAAACGAGGTATCACCCCCCCTCAGTGACACTTACTGGTTATATTATCTCCATCAATTTGATGATATTCCAGCTTTCTGAGAAAATGTCGTGCCTTTGTCGGTCTGTTATGGCAAATTGCTCTAAATTTCAAGTTTGCTCTAAATCACTATGGTTAGAAAGCCACTCAGGTGTGTGAAATCAGAGCTGTTGTGGTATCAAGACAAATCAAAATGTCACACATGCCTGGGAAATCAAGCCTTAACCTTTATCAGGAGTCTGAAATGAAATAGGTTCAAATTGCTAAATGCATAATCAGGTCTTCCAACACCTCTCAGCCTCCAACCTGCTCCTCTTCCCTTCTGTTTTCTGAGGGTCCTGTCTGTTGTGCAGTGATAAAGCCTGTGTCATGGAGGAGGCAGTGGGTGGGTGGGTGGGGGGGGGGACATCTGGTCCACAGCAGATTGACACAGGTTGCCTGCCACACTGTGTTGTTGTGTCGACCCTCTATATGGATCTGTGGCAAGCCGAGTAGAACAGATAAAGTGAAAGCCAGCAGGCCTTTCTGCCACCTTTTACTTTGTTAATTAGGGATTATCACATCCTCACACACACACACACACACACACACACACACACACACACACACACACACACACACACACAGTCCCCCTTCCCACTTTACATAGTTCTCTAGTTGCAGATATTTCTTTGGGTATAAGCTAATGGCTGCTGTAGCTTCATATTTAATGGACACTGATAAAAGTGGTGGCAATCTTCTCATGAATGTTGGCAAGAAAGTGGTCAGCATGTTCCCAGACCGCCATTACTCTTCTTTTATATATGTTATTGCAGTATGGAGATAGTTAGCTTAAGCTACTACAAAGATTCAGAGGGAATCGGACACAAATCATTCATAGAACTGGATTTTTACCACATGTACGTGATGCAGCCAGAAAGTGGTAAATAGACAATTTGTCCAAAATGTTGACCTGTGCGAATGTTTCCCTGAAAAACGAGTTAAATAATAACTTTATCATGGAAATCTTCTAAGTTGCTCCATTCGTGTACGTACTGTCTCACCAGTGTACCTTCACTAACTTAGGCAATGTGTAGCAAAAGAGTGAAAGTGTGTTGAATTAACTATACGAAAATAGGAGGAACGTTTGTGAGTGCAGTGGCTGATGAAAGTGCGTTCGCTGGAGACAATCCGATGAATTATAGAGAAGTTACGGTTGTAACGCACAAAGCCTTCAACCTGGTGGAGCGACTGTGCTTAGAAAGCAGCGACGGGTGTTGTGTTTTCCTCTGGTGTGTTTTTTTTGTGTGTTGTGTTTTCCTACGCTTCTTGCCGTTCTGAGGTAGACTTCAGGAACTGGAACCAGAGCTATCAGAGGACCGACAGCGGAGGATCTGAGCCGCTGTCTGTCTCCCCCCCCCCCCCCCCGTCCCCCCCCCCGTGCACTTGTTTTCCCGCTCTTCTCCTCCCTCTGAAGTCGGTGTTATGATGTGTTTCTGTGTATTCCTCTCACGCCTTTTTGAGATGTGAGAGCTGGATTCGGGGGGGTTTGTGTGTCTGTGTTGGCACATGTGCGTGTCCCATGGGTGCTTTCATGGATACGCAGATGTTTGTGTGTGTGTGTGTGTGTGTGTGTGTGTGTGTGTGTGTGTGTGTGTGTGTGTGTGTGTGTGTGTGTGTGTGTGTGTGTGTGTGTGTGTGTGTGTGTGTGTGTGTGTGTGTGTGTGTGTGTGTGTGTGTGTGTGTGTGTGTGTGTGTGTGTGTGTGTGTGTGTGTGTGTGTGTGTGCATTCCTTTGAGGAACACTTCTTTTTTCCCCCCCCTGGCCTTACTCGGAGATGAGCTAATATTTGTTGAGGTCGAAAGCGAGCGCAGTGTGTCAACAGTAGAAAGTCTGGGGCCCTGGGTCGGTTCAGATGACTCCATTTCCCTCCATATGAATCCCATCATCCCCTCCGTCCATCTCTTATAAAAAAAAGGAGAGAGCGACGCAGATACCCCCCCCCCCCCCCCACACACACACTCTCAGATAGTGTAAGCACATGCAGGCCTGGTGCTTTTCAAGCCCCGCTAGGCATGGACATGGTGATTCTGACAGGCTTTTAGCACAGCAGCCTCCCGGCTACAGGATTGTTTTCAGCAGCAGCTTCTCTCCCTCCCTCCCCTCATCCTCTCTACCCTTTTGTCAACCCTTCCCTCTCTTGTATCTCCTCTTCAATCCCTCCTTCTATGTCATCTGCAATTTGTTGTGCAGCTCCTCGCCTCTGCTTCAGATTTTCAGGTCAAGCTGACACACACAGACGGACGGAGAGCGCGAGAGCCGCACTTCCTGCCGGCTTATTAGTTCATTAGCAGGCAGAGATGCCAGTTGCTCCCCTCACGGCTAATAGAGGGCACACATCGCAAGCTGCTCGCTCATTACAGCCGCTCTGCTACCTTCCACTTGCTCTCTCCTCGTCTGTCCGTCTGCTCCTCTCACCGTCTGTAAACTTGGTCCGACTGGTTTGTATCTGCTTGTTAAAAAGTGCCTAAATGTGGCTGTCGCTGAAGGTGAGCAGACTCATGAACCCTCGAGTGAGCGACTGCTCTAGAAGGCCCAAAGCTCCACCGGTTGGAGTCTGGTAATAATGGTTAAAGGGAAAATTGAAAGTAGGGTTGACAAATCTGTCTTTACAGTTTGAATTTGAATGAATAGCAAAACGTTAAAGCAAATAGTTAAAGGTATATAAACTAGAAGTATGACCGGCTGGCTCCTCCCCTCCTCCATGTTAGTGGATTGGACATGGAGCAAACAAAAAAGTCAAAACAAAACAACATTTCATCGAATACTTCTTTCCTTAAAGAAGCTTTTTGTCATTTTCAGTAATTCTTATCATACCAATGTATGTTCAAGTGTTAAACTCTCTGATAAGTTTGGTTTTAATCAGTTATTTTATGCCATGGCTCCTTCCCCAAATCCCTACTTCAGACACCAGCTCCAAATTACGTCTTTGGCACAAGATGGCATAATTCATATTCTGGATATTATTTTTTTTTTAATAATATACACACAGTTATATCTTTATTTGCTTATGTGTAGTTTTTGTGTGCGATGAGGGCAGCACACATGTGGTTGATTTCTATATCGGTATGAACCTTGGCCCGCTTTCTTACTCGCTCGTCTGTGCACAAAGGCAAAGCTGCTTTGAGCATGTGTGTGTTTGTGTGCGTTTGTGTGTGTGTATTGTACTTCTTACTAAGTGTCACTCAGGGGCTTTGATGTTCGCCTCCCTCCTTCCTCTGCTTCTGTGCTTCTCTCTGACGCTCGGTCTTTTTTTAGTCTCCACTACGAGGTGTTCAGCTCGGAGAATGACACTCGTCACAGCAGCACCGGTGGGAAGTTGAGCCTCGTTTATGGAGAAAAGACTCAACGTGTTTCTTTGATGCTCATAGTTCCAAGAAAAACCTCAGCATTTATTATCGTAGATGTCATAGTGAAGATAAGCGAGCTTCTTCCACTCTGCAGCCTGTTTACTGGATTGTTGTTGATTTCTGTGCACAGATCATGTTTGGGTCACATGGGAGAATATAGAGTAAGATCAAAACTTGAGCATATGATACTGTGATCATAACATACTGTTGGTTATTATTACTCGTTATCATTCAAGCCTCATAGATGAGCCAGACCAGAAAATCTTAATCTCCAGTGCAAAATAATGATAGATAAACAAACAAAATAAAACCTTTATTTTAATCCGCTAGTTCTGCGTTTTTATAGGATTCATATCATATCGAGCAAACACAAGATCCCTGAATCACAAAATGTCCAATTGATATGTTAAGGAAGTCATACAAATATTGTTGGATTTGCACCCCTGTCCAGGTCTTGAGGTTTATCATCTTATGAAATATAACATTAACTTTCAAGTTTAATGAATGACCATATATACTGAGGGAAAGGGCGCAGTTGTATGTATCTAAGGAGGGATGAGTCAGTTATCTATTGCTTTATAATAAATGGGAATCTGAAGCGTTTTCTCCAGCGTGGGAAAACCTAACATCGATCGCCTTAAAGAAATAATGTTGCTAATTACATATTTCCAACTGGATCAAGTAATTAATGTTCCTCCCTTCATGAATCTCTTTAAACCAGAGCAGCCGTGCCTCAGGGAAGTAACCTGGTGGTGTTCGGTGTTCCCTCTGCTTTACTTGTCAGCGGATTGATGTCTGGTTCAGCTCAGAGACTGTGATAAGGGCAGAAAGCAGAGACTACCTGTAAATGTCACTGGATTGATAAAGAGAGCAGAGTTTATCGGGGCTGCTGTGTCTGTGCACACGTGTGAGTCTGTGTGTGTGTGTGTGTGTGTGTGTGTGTGCGCCAGCCATGGAGAAAGTCGAGCTTTATCAAGTTTATTGCCCGTGCGCACACACTGGCCAGTTTGTGGCTGGGACTCAGATAAAGTCGTTGAAGTTTATCAAGGTCAAACAGACCATTTCCTCCTCTCGGATCTGACTGGATTGGGTGGGAGTTGTGTGGCTCGTGCAGTCGGACCTCTCTAATCCAAGTGCTTTGTTTTAACTGTTGAAACAGGGAGATTACAGACGAGACTGTGCAACCTCCAGCTGCAAATAAACAGAGCCACTGAAACACTAGGTGCACCTTCTTTTATCTTGTTCCAAACTCGACAGCAAACAAGTGGACTCCCTTAGAATTCAGTATAATTGCATATATTTATCATATTTATATCGTAACATATCTGCTCCAGTAAACAATACAGATACGTCTTTGAAAGGTTATTTTCAGATTTTTATCGGCTGGGCTCTAAATTTAAATCATCCAACTCTGGGAGCTTGTGATTGGCTCTTTCTCTCTTTGCTGTCCAACAATGAAAAAGTGAAAAATCAAGAAAAGAATCCTTAAAATTCATTGATAATTTAAATAATCAGTCAGACACTATACTTTGAATACTAAGGGAATTTCAAGAAAAGAAAAATACAACTATAATTAGATCTGACTCCTGGAGCATCACATACGATTCATCCGTTAATATAATTAACAAGTCCGATGAGCGTGTTCTCATTGGAGCGATAATATCTTTGAACTCTGGATCAAAGGGCCCCAGTGGGAGTCAAAGCCACATTGTTATTACTCCATTGGCTTGCATGTCTGTGTGGTGTCATGGCATGTTCTCAATCGCTCCCGCTAATGTGTGCGTATGTGTAATCAATGAATCGATGAATGCCTGCATGCATTTGTATCACACGTCCACTGATGTGTGTGTGTTTGTGTGTGTCTGTGTGTGTGTGTGGCCTCTCTCTCATTAGTGGCCTTTGTCACCATTTGATCTGCAGCCTTGCCTCCTCTTTGCCCCATTGTGCTGGTATCATCACCGCATAAAGACCTGCGGACCACATGCACCGGTGCATCGGTGGCCTGGAGAGGGAGGGGGGGTGGTGTGGTGGGGGGGTCGTGTGTGGAGGAAAACAAGGCAGGAGAGGTTAAGATAAAGTTGCTTTGAACAAATTCTCCCTTTGATCAGGCGGCTCAGCGGTGAAAGGCCTTTAAGTCAGCGGCGGTCGCGAGAGCAGAGATGGAGAAACGTATTGTTCTGTTTCATCTCCCCTCTGTCTTCCCCTTCTCTCTCTCTCTCTCTTTCACACTGTTGTTCGCTGTGTCTACTCCCTGCTTCTTTGTTATGGAGAGTGCCAGGTCCCTTTCTTTCATGGCTCCACAAAAGCACACACACACACATATGCACACACACACAAACAATGACTCCAAAGCATTACTGAACACACTCGCATTAGAATACTGGCTGTAATTAGAAAAATGCCGAGGATGGAGCAGGGAGGCAACAGAAGCGTTTTCTCTCCGTCAGTCATTGAAGTCGCTTATCAAGATGGAACCTGAGGATCTGCTGCCACTAGAGAGATTGAATATATTTGGAATTTTGCAACTGTTTGTCAAACGAAACAAAAGAACAACAACCTGAAGATGCTATTTTAGGTTCTGTGAAATTGCGAAAGGGATTTTGTATCGGGGATTATTTTGGATTTATTTATTTATTTTGTTCAACTTTACTTTTATTGGGCCCAAAGGAAAAACTGCACATGATAAGGATGTCTGGAGGCCGATACCAATATAACAGCCTATGTTTATTTATTTAAAATAATTGTTGAAGATGTCATTGTCAAACCCTTATGACGAACAAATGTGCTTTAGGTTTGATAGTTTACAGTTTAACCATAAACTTTACTGTAAATAACTCTAAATATTAAGGAACCACACTTATGTAAAACTCGTATTAAGAAAATAAAGTCAAATCTACATTTTTTTACCTGAAATATCAGGACAAACAAACCAAGCACATCTTTTCTACAATGTTTATTCTGTAAAATAATGGATCTATAATGTCTATAAAAGGCTCATATCGGTCCATTTCATCATCCTTCATAAAAATGATTGGGGCTATAAGTTAAAACTACTTAAAAAAACGGATCATCTACAAACCAATTACCAGTTGTAATACTGTGGCTGTTTCTCGGCTCTACTGTACCTGCTGCTTCCAACTGGGGGGGGGGGGGGGGGGCAGCTTTCTCAAATTTTTTGCACCTAACAAAGAAAATAACTTATTTCCTGTCAAGCCAATTGATTATTTCCTCCGATCCGGCTTCACTCAGCCTCAGATTTATCAGCTCAACACGCACAGAGCAGTGGAAGCCTGGAAGTGTTGTAGCCAGCTTAATGGCTGCCACACAAACACACACACACACACACACTCACACTCTTTTGTACCTTTTTTCTAAAGCAGGACTATCAGTATAGAAGGGGCCGTACAGCCCACCACTGATTGGTGAATAGGAGTTGAATGGATGTTGCCATGGATGTGTTTATATCTATTCCAGTCACACACACACACTCATCCCCTTTAATACTCCTGTGTAGCATGTACACACACACTTGTATAACAGCAGTCATGTGTAGGTTTCCAGCATATTTCTAGTCCCTCAGTGTGAGAAGTCTTATTTCCGAGTTTAGTTGTTTAGTTGTTAGTCTCATTAGAATCTCACCGTGTGACGAGCGGCTTTCCAGACAAACAGGCCTTGTTAAACTCTTCAGCCAGTTACTCCATTAAGCTGGAACACAAACATTCCCACTGGTTGGGTGGGTTGTCTCGGTAACAAACGGTGGCGAGGGAGTGACGCAATGATGCGATCGCTTCATTTGATCATAAAACAGGGAAGTGAGCTACAGACGAGGAATCCCACTGATATTTGTGATCATCTGACTTTTCCCATCTGTTGACATTTGCGGTTTTGAGGGAAATCAACTGACACCTGCAAAAGTAGTGACATGACGTTTATGTCCGGTTTCATATCATGAAATAACCAAACAAAAACAAAAAAGTGAATACTTGAATAAACATTATGTGATAACAACTATCCTAAAATGACTGAAAAGGCTTCTTTGGTGTGTGTTTTGACTTTTTGGTTTGGTGTATGTCCCATCCACTAACATGGAGGAGGCTGGAATTGTGACCTATATAGCAGCCAGCCACCAGGGCGGCGGTCAAAACGCTTTGGCTTCACTTTTGGGGAGCTGTCGTGTCTAAAGTACATGGTTGTTTGAAAGGAGGCGGTTATATCTCCGCTGTGATCTGTTCACATTCTCGGCTAAGAGACAAACGCCCAGCTGAACATTTGTTTTTGCACTAATTCTCTCTTTATAGCTGCTGCAGCCAGTCGGACCGTCAGCTGGTTTGTCTGCACTTAGCGGCCCGTGAGATCTCGGGATGTTGAATTTAGCAAAGATTTGTGCTGCTCCAGTCGCACTAATGATCCGAGCTTTGAGTTGCTACCCGAGAGGTTTCGTGTAAGACATAACCAGTCACTGAAGTGCTGGTCTCAAGGCGGAGACGGTGTAATTAATAATTTAAAGGCCAGAATTAAACAGTCGCCACTTTCGGATTCATATTAAGCTGAAACTCTGAAAAGGAGAAATTGTTCTGTGTGGAGCTGGCGCAGAGAAAATGTCTCACATAGACTTGTGTGAGTGCGTGTGTGTGTGTGTAGAGATGTGTAATGGAGGTGACATGAGTCCTCACCAGTATTATCTTGTGGTTTTTTGCAGATAGCAGAAGCAGCCAAGTCGTCCTCTCAGGCTGATGACTTGTACCTGGATGACACAGGCTCAGGAGGTTATTACCCTGAAGATGATGACGACTTTAACTCAGGGTCTGGCTCAGGTAAGACACGTTTACACACACACACACACACACACACACACACACACACACACACACACACACACACACACACACACACACACACACACACACACACACACACACACACACACACACACACACACACACACACACACACACACACACACACACACACACACACACACACACACACACACACACACACACACACAAACACACACTTGAACGAACACAGGCAATTACCCTGAGGTGTGATGACATTCATTTTAAAGTCTGCCGCCGGTAAGTTTTATGAACCGAGAAGTTTTTCCTTCTGTCAACTGTAGAGTAAAGTTGTGCCAACACTCCCACCCCCTCTTCCTTATTAATTTCCCTGCTTCCTCTTCCTCTCCTCTTCATCTCTTTCTTTCATCGCCCCTCTCTCTTTCTCTCACTCGATTTGAATTGAGATTGCCTTGTCACCCCGGCCCGCCCGTGGGCAAGTGTGCAAATTTTCAGATGTCTTTTTTATTAGCTCCTCTGCTCTGCTTGCTCGAAGCACCTTTTTGTAAATCGCTCTTTCCTCGGTCACAAGTAGCTCGTCTCCTTCAGGGAGGTGCAGGGCTGCAGAGGGAGAAGGTCACGTCAGGTGAAAGGAGGACAGTGATCAATAGCACTTCCAATACTCTATATAACCCATAGCTCTGCTCGGCTGCATCTTTGAACTGTAAATCATGCTTTAAAATCTATAAAGTATGAAGTTAAGTGAGACAAAGTACTTGGATTCCATGGATATGAAATATTGATCACGTGCATGCCCGTATTTTACTTCTTTGCACATTCACACATTGCTGCTTTAACTTTTTTTACATGCCCTGAAGAAAATAACCATAAGAAGTCATACGTTACTTTAATTTTCAGAGTTTAGCCTCTCAGATCTTTTATCCCTCCGTCATTGAGCAACATTTTTTACCTGTCATCCTTTTTTTCTGTTTCTCCCAGGAGTGGGTGAAGAAGTGGTGAAGGAAACGGTGACTATCAGCTCGGTGTATTTCGAGCCCAACGCGGCACAGCCCACCCAGGACTCCACCAAAGAATTCACTCCCAGGGTGGACTCGGCTACGGTCAGGGAAAAGACACGCGACAGCACGCCCAGGAAGCCGTTCAGAACAGAGGTAAGAGGTTCTGTGATATCGACAGGACGGGAAAACAAGTATTGATTCTGTATCTCGGGCTGAGGGACTGGACACAAGAGAGCAAGAGAAGAAAGAAAGTTGTGACTTCTAGAGGTTGTTCAAACAAAATCTATAAGAGATAGAACATTCATTCTTCTTTTAACAGGAAGCTGAAGCCACCGTCCTTAATGACAATTCCAATACTTGTATCGTTTATGATTGTTGATTTACTTAAATGAGCCTTTAGCTTATGTTGCACAGAGTTTATCGATATGAAGCATTTTTAAGATACTCAAGGAAATCTTAATAAGCACGAAATATCAATGAGGCTGAACATTTCTACGTCAGAGTCCGAGGGGTTAACTAAAAGGATTTAAACAAAGGGTTCTTCACTTTGTGTTTGAAAGGTAGATTAGATGAGCGCCACACTCTCATTTATGTCAGATAAAAAATTGAAACTCTTGCTATTTGCTTCTTTACAAGCAGATATGTGATGATATTATGAATTTTATTGTCATTAATAATCATGGATGTACTTGTTACATATCCTCTTTATGTCTCGTGGTGCCTCCACCGAGTGTTTCCCCTGTTAGGAATAATCACGATGGCTCATTTCTAACAACCCGGACTCCACAGAGTGGCCCAGCACCCTCACAGTGTCTTTATCTGACCCAGTATACAGTCATCAAATCCCTTGTAATACCAGCAGCTGTGAGGTCGCTTTCAGGACAAAGATCAAGTGCGCACGTCAATTCTCAATCTTTTTTTTCCGCTCCATTGCAAAAAATATGCAGGATTACATCTCCCTGGGACATAATCACATATTCTGGAGCCGTCCTCGGATCTGGCTGCTGGGCCGGCTCCTGCTCTTACTGTACCGTACTGGAGACTGCATCTGTTTAGGATTAGTCGTCATGGTCTCAACCGCCCTAAGCCGAGCCTACCTGGCCGCGTTCCATTTATCCTCCTTACTACTACTCTCCTCTCAGGTCAACTGTACTGGTTCAGGTCCATGTTGGGCCTTTGCATCCTCTATTTTTTTTAAAGGAATACATCAGTAATTTGTGAAATAGAAAACAGAATGATAATTTCTGTGCAACTGGTTACTTGGCTTTTCTTAGCGTTAAGACTCAAAACAGCTTATATCTTGTTTGTTATGCAGTGATATCATAAAATGTGAGAGTCGTTATCATACCAGGGAGGGATTTAGGGATTAAGCTATAACACCAAAATTATCCAAGTCTTATGAACGCATATTGGAGGAGAGGATGTGAAAGTCTGATGTCAATAAAAGGTCACACTCAAAACTCTGTCTTCCTTCCATCTTCCCCCCCCCCCCCCACCTCTCCTTACGCAGGCACCAATGCCAGTTACAGAGGACATGCAGAAGATCACCAGTACGACCAGTGCCCCCGACTCACCCCTGCAGCCCGTTGAGGTTCACACTGAAAACCTCTTCCAGAGGACAGAGGTGTTGGCAGGTATGTAACAGACAATCAGTCCATGTTTTCTTTGGAGAACTCTGTCCACTCTACTCCGGAGTCTTCAAGCATCTATAATAATCCTGGGTTTTATTGAATCCTAAACCTTTAAAAACTGAGACATCTTGAAACAATGGCGCAGTGTTGTCGATGACGCAGGTTCTTATCAGTCATAACCTGATTTCAAGCGGTGGAGGCAAAATACTGTAAATCATTTAGGGACAGTTCCACCTACCATCTGTAGAGGAGACAAGCTACTTCCTGTTCACACATGCCCAGTGTACCTTATTGGTCACATGATGTGTGTTCTCAGGTGTATTATCACTGATATGCAGCGGAAATGCTCATGTATAACACAATTATACACCATTAACCGGACTCCACTTTCTGTTCCCACTGAAGTGTCTTTGTTTTAGTATTTCCCTCAGCTTCCCAGTTTGATTCTCCACCAATGATGCATTCAGGGAGTTCATCTTTATTTTGCAGTCTAATGTTTCTCAGATTCTAATATGTTAGAACACGTGAGCGTAATTCCGGGCCTGGAATTATGGGTAATATTTCTCCCTAAAGTCTCCCTCCCAATCCGCTTCTCAAAATAATTACTTTTTAATAAAACTCTGCCAGAGTCGCTCTTTGGGGCCGAGCAGAACTCAAAAACAATCGTGGGCGTTCGCTGCTTTGAATACACGACAAAAAGGAAAATGATTTGCCTCAGAAATCGCAGGGCTCTCTGAAGGCGTCTCTCTTCTCCCGGCGTGTCTGAGGCAAACAGTGATTGGCACCTCGCTCGAGCTCTATTGTGATCTCCATCTGGTGCTGAAGCAACATCAACCAGCACAGATCAGGACGGGGACGCGTCACAGCTCCCTCTGACTGATGGGCTCATCTCTTTTTTAGTTTTTTAGCATATTGTTCTTGGATTGTAATGGAGAAAATGTGATTGCCAATATAAAGTCCTCGGATTATGCCTCGTAAATGTAAATGAAGGTGTAATTTGGTCACCTCCGACCTTCCTCCACTTCTCCACCTCGTTCAGTTCACCCTTCCTTTTCGCTCGCAACCGTTAATCTTCATCTCCTGCGTGATTCCTATGAAAGATAATTACCCGTAATCCAATTTTCATTCACTCACCGTGCTGCTGCTGCTTGGTGGAGCTCAGCAGTTTGGGCGCGTGCCAGGATCTTTACCCAGGGGGCCGCGGGCTGGGGTGGGTCGGGGGGGGGGCAGCAGTCAACATGTGGAAACCCAAAGTGGAGCAGAGGGCAGATCGTAGCACCAGGAGAGACCTTAAACAGATTAGGAAGCTATAAAGAACCTCATACAGGCATAATTGGGAGGGAGAGTAAAATAAGCTCATGTGGCGAGTTAGGAGCATTAGTGAGGAGAGTCGGGGTCAAAGCTGGGAGGGGGAGGGGGGGGGATTTCTCAATAGAGCCTCTGTGGATTTAATTCAGATTTCCCCTTTATGTTAACCCACTGTTGGCCGATTGCTTCACAAAGTGTCCGTTACAGAAACTTAAAGCTCAAACGTTTCTGTCTCAGTCTCACAGGGTCGGATTTAGAAACCGTGCAGCAGATTAATTAGTATTATTTGTTACAGTTGAACTTGGGACAGTAAACTTGGGAGAGTGGAAATCCTCGAGTGACCTACAAGCTTAAAAACCAAGCTTAACCAAAACTTTTTTTGTTAGAGCCACTTCAGAATAGCTGATACAATCTGTACGAGTGGATCTGTGACTCAGAAGTCTGAGGTCCTGTAGACGTCCATGCGGAGCCGTTATAATCAGGGTTAGAATCTAAATTACAAGACGTCTGCAGCACTTTAACACCAAAGGAAGGCAGAGGACAGATACCACATTGTTAAGTGATGAAATTATAGTTTTTAAAACCAATGAGGACTTCAAAATATCTATTGTAGTCAATATTTGAGTCTAGCCCTAACCCATTTTGTCGGTATCGGCCTGTTCAGCTGCAGGATCCAGTTCTACTTGGTTTGTTTGCCTCTCTCTGGATTTCACCTCAGAGATGGAGCCAGCACTTCCACTCTCCTCCTCTTCAGTCCCAGTCGGCCTCAGCTGATTGGAACACAGACCGTGTCGAATCAGCCCCACTTGGGGCAACACAGCTCTGTGTACCAATCAAGGACTGGAGCATTAATATCCTCTTAATGGAACGCTAGCTTTCAACCTCACCAGCACATTAGAGGAGGTGAAGTGAACCACAGAAAACAACCGACTCTGTTGATTGAGATTGACATTTCAGTAACAGCACTGGTTTCCACAGTCGCCTCTTGGTTACACTACATTTAATCCCTAAATTCTGATGATGTGCTGTTGCAGTGCATTAGTCGTCCAATTTATTCCAACAATAGCAGGAACTGTGGGTCACGGCCTTGCTGGAAAGTTTCGGCACAAAAGAGGGAGAGCACGTAATGTCTGTAAATAATGATAAGTGTTTAAAGGAGACATTAGGCTCATACTTAATTTCAATTCGGGTTATTATTTGAAAAGGTTGCAGGCTCTTATGTTCAGGAAACACGACTCATATCTCATTCTGTCCATTGCTGCAGCTCCTCTCCTCAGCCTCTGTCTGAAACACGTGGTTTTAACTCCTGTCGAGAAAACTACATGACACATGAGAGGAAATAAAAGAGAAAAAGCATCAATGCAATAGGAGTAAAGAGGTGCAAAGGACTAGGAATCTTCCATAATGTTCTCCTTGTCCTCAAAGTGCAGGATGTCCAAATTATAAGGCTGCAGAAGCAGGGCCGACTGCACCAGCCTCTTATTTGGATTCTACTTATACTACAATTAGCTTCTCGGAGGCCAGATCTACCTGAAAGTGCTGCAAAGCCCAGCTCACTGCCAGAGCTTCTTCCAGCACCCCCGTGTCTTGGTGATAGAAGCTTGTAGGAGTGGAATTGTTTTTTGGAAGCGAAGATAGCGGGACGTTGTTTGTCAGCGTGAAAGAGAAGTGCACCTGCTCCACTGTGGAGGCTGATCCAACAGAACTGGAGCAGAACACAACAAGGCTTTAATGTCATCAAAAGATTCAGCTCCACGCCCAACAATTTCCTAAAATAAAGGGAACACATGGATGAAAAAGAAGACAAGGGGGGGGGGGCCCACCCAAAGAGAGATAGAAGAGCCGCCTCGTGTTAAACCATAAAGAGGCAGCTCTCTGTTTTCAAGCAGCCTGCAATTTAAGGTGTCACTCTCTAGGAGGACCCACAGTAGATTTCACCTCCTGAGGCTTTGACAGCTAACTTCCCCTTTTTGTCTCTCCCTCTCTCTCTCCCCCTCTCTCTCTCTCTCTCTCTCAGCTGTTATTGCAGGCGGTGTGATTGGCTTCCTGTTCGCCATCTTCCTCATCCTCCTGCTCGTCTACCGCATGAGGAAGAAGGACGAGGGCAGCTACGACCTGGGCGAGAGGAAACCCTCCGGCGCAGCCTATCAGAAGGCCCCGACCAAGGAGTTTTATGCATAAGGTCCCGCCCCCCTACCTCCCACCTCCCACCACCACATTGACAAATCTCAAGTGACTGTTGGAAAAAAAAGAAAAGAAAAACGCAGTCCCCAACAACAACAACAACAACAACAACAAAAATCTCTTCACACACAGCAAGAAACGACAAAAAACAATTGTTTTCAAAGTTGATTATGGAAAAATAGCTTAAAGGAAAAGCTTTTGCATAGAGTATCGTAGGTGAGACCTTTTCTTTCTTCTTTTAAAAAAAAAAAATGAAAACCAAGCATTTTCTCATTTTATGGCAAATCTCAGTGTATTTAAACATTTTGTGTATTATTTGAAAAAGGCTGGAAAAAAATAAAATAAAAAACAGGATTTTAGTCGCTGACTACTTTTAACTGTAGCGGTGTGTTATTTGTAAAGAAAAACAATTTAAAAGTGGAGATAATTGAAAGATAATTATCCTGTATCAATCCTACGTTCAATTTTTGTTTTCATTTTTCTTTTGTCCTAGCATGTCTGATGTTAATCTCTAAAGGTGTACTACATTAATTTATCTTTTCTCTGATGTTTAAAAAAAAAAAAATTGCCTTTGTAGTTTTTGATGAAGCTTTTTGATCTTCATATTAACGCTGTTAATGGTCAATGTAAATGTTTCTCCCCTTCAGGTTACAGTGTTTATTATTTGCTCTCACATCCGTTTTTTTTTTGTTTTTGTTTTTGTTTTTTTAGTCAAACGTGAGCGTTTCATTTTGTCTTGTTGATTTTGTTCGTCTCTTCTCGGTGTAGCCTTTCTTTTTTTTCTCGACAGCGTTTTTATTTTCATAACCAGGAATCGGTCTTTACAAAAAAAAGAAAGGAAAAAATAATAGTGTGTCAGGGCTCGATGAATAATCACAAACCTTGTTTCTCTTCTTTTCTATTTAAATGCATTCTCTCTCTGTTTCTCTCTCTCTTTCTCTCTGACATTGCACATTCACTGCTTTTGCTTCGAGCAGCTTTGTGTGTGTCAAGCGTTTTTTCGGGGGTGACGTTTTCTTCTCCGTGGCTTGTGGTGTTTTTCCGGCCCATAGCCACCTACGTCCTCAGCGTGTCCCTTCAGTTTACTGACTGCACCAGAACTCTGCTACCCCCCCCCCCCTCCCTCCCTCCCTCCCTCCCTCCCTCTCTCTCTCTTTCCCTCTGTTTACCCTCCCTCACTCCCACCTTCTTTTTAATCAGACTTTAGAAGGGCCCAGCTCCCACCCTCCTCCATTACCAATCTCTTTTTCTCATTCCTTAACCTCCCCCCCCCCCCCCCCCCCCCATGCATCTTCCATCCTCCTCCCCAACCCCCATGTCTGTTCTCCTTTCTTGTCACAGGACCTAAGGTACTGAACTACTCTGAAAAAACCCAAAGACTCACAGTATTTCCACCGACACCTTCTCCCCTCCACCGTGGCCACATCATTTTGTTTCCCCACTCTCTCTTTTTTTTTTTTCATCACCCCTTCATGGTTTTCTTTCCTCCTTCTCTCTTTATTAGAGATCTGACCTTTGAGTCCAATCGCTTATTAGTATATGAAAAGATATATAAATATATATAAATGTATATTCACAAATGTTTTAAACCTTCAAAGTGCCTACCATTTGGAAATGTACTTGCTCGGGGTGAGCACGTGGCGGGTGTGTACACAAAGGAGGGGTGCAAACGACTTGACTGGCATTCTGTGAGCATGGATGACTGTAATGGTAACTTTTTTTTTAGTCTTACAAAAGCTGACAGTATTGTACCTATAAATTGAAACAACACTACTGAATAAACATTGTGGCCTAATACCAGCGGCTTGTTCCATCTTGTTTTCATTCTTCTTGCCGACGTCAGGTTTCCAGGTGAGAATGCATCACTAACAGATTACACAGTGGATTAAATCATGTATTAAGCAAACTCAGCAGTTTTCACTGTCTCACAACATTTTAAATTGTACTAATTTGTATAAATTGAAGCCAGAATATCTCCATCACCCCCTGGTGGCTGGCTGCAGTCTATCTCGTAAACCTTGCCTTCTCCATGTTAGCAGATGGGACATGAACCAAATCAAAATACACCTCACTACCTTGACTCTATCCCATAATAGTATACTTTGCAATGGATAGTTAAAATCTTTGTGTTTAGACCCGGTTCCAAAGTTAAACAACATAAGTTAGCTCATTAGCGGTGATTAGCAAACAGCTAGTGTTAGCAGTCCAATACTCAACTGTTTGATACTGTTGCGTTATAAACCAGTGGAATGTTAACACTTTGCCAGTTTCCCAATGTCTGTGCGCCTTGTCACCATCATGACGACATGACGCTTGTTTACTAAAAATACTGAATTATTCCTTTAAATACAGAAAAACTACTAGTGCAATCAATTAATGTGTCGCTCATGCTGTTGTGTTGAGGCACTTAGTTTAATTATTTCCTTTTTTTTTTTTTAAATACCTTTGAGCAAAGACTCGTGGGATGTGTTACTGAGTGTTTTTGTCTTTAAAGTTAAAAGCAGATGCTTTGCATTTAACGGCTCATTAAACAGGGCGACTTTAAAAAAGAACGTCTCCTACAACCTGTTCATTTGGCTAATTATTTAAAGGTAAGCTTTTCATACCATGGTTCCCCCTGAAGCCCAAATTACCCTACAGCAAATCTGTGCTCGAAAAAAGAGGGGTATATTTGTGTCTATAAATAGAACACAGTCCATTTCAAATGTAGGACGGGCTCTAATACTCAACATCACATTCGCTGTCTTAACGTTACTTAAAGTCTGAGGAGATTATCGATGTGCAGATGCATAATCTCTACGTGTTTCATTATATCATCATTTTAGTGAAATAATCTCAGCGTGTTCCAGCGGGAGATTAGAGTGACGGTCGGGATTCATCTCACACACTCAGGACTGCAGATGTTGTGAGGATGAGATGAAACTCTGAGGGGGGGGCAACTTTATTTTCAATAACTTGTTTATCTATCACTGGGATTCCTTGGGCAGTAATGGTGACGTCGTTTGGAACGTGCAGATCTGTTTTCATACGCTAAGGAAGAATAAATGAGTCCTAATTGAACTATAACAAGATTTTATGTAAAAATAACCTATTATTTCTATTATGGCAAGTTCTCCAAATATTGCTGTAAACATGGATAATTCCTAAAATCTATTCCTTTCCGTTGATCGTCTTTCTGACTTCAGCTGCGGGACATTTTCTTTGACATGTGATCGTCACTGTGTCGTGACTTTAAGAGCTGCCTCATCACAATCGGGTTATTCATATTCAGCCCCACACGTCTGCTCGGGTGCTGAAACCACCTTGTGATGTTTTCTTTGAAGACTGAAAGAGAAAGAGGAACTGAACATGCATGCATCAGTGCATATTTCCAATGTGTGCATGCTTGTGTGTGTGTGTGTGTGTGTGTATCTAACCCGAGGGGGAGGCAGACCATTGGGGTTGCGATAGAGCTACCTCTGGTTTTTTGATATGTTGTTTTAAGTGAATACTCCTCTTTCAACTCCTTTCTGAGGAATCGGGTCAGTATGTTCTCGTATGGTATGTGATATTTGCCCCGGGGCAGTTTGTACAAGGCATCCCACCAGGATAGGACCCATTTAGAGGGGTGGTGAAGCAGCCAGCCAATGAGAGAGGCCGTATATGTTGAGGCTGTTGTAGAAACAAACATTTCCCAATCTGTCCTTTCCTCTGTGTGCGGTTGCGTTGCTTGTGTTTGCCCTTTTTAATCTCAACTTTGTGTCAAAGTGCAACCAGGATTTACGCAGTGCCTGTGTTGTGTTTAGGTTGGTGTGTAGGGTCAGCGTGTGTGTATCCCCCCCAGGAATGTAAATGTAAACCACTCTTGGATTTTTTCGACCACGATATATAACTTTCTTTTCTTTCACTCTGTTCGCTCTTTTCCTTTGTCTCTCTCTCTCTCTCTCTCTCTCTCTCTTTTAGTTTTTTTTCCCCTTCTCTCCCTTTGTAGCTGCAGAGCTGATTCAATAAAGCTGTCGGCCGTCGACTGGCAGTCAGCGCCAAGCCATGCAGAAACGCTGCGGAAACGGCGTCCAAGGTAAACAGGCTGTCAGGGCTCATAAGCGCTCACGGCTTGAGACTAAGCCCGGGCCCGACTGGGGCGGACACGTAGGACCTCGCTGACCCAAACACAGAGAGCAGCAGCAGCCCAGTGAGCAGACACAACACTGAACTGGATCAGGACCGACCCACAAGTCCAAGCCCGAGGGTTTTTGCACATAACCCTGTGATAATTACAGTGTGATGAAGTCCAAGCTTCTAGTCCTCACTATATCTGTGCCTGGTGTTGCTCATAAGCCTCAATCTCACCGCTATACATTAACTGACGGCTTCAAACTCAGGAACAGTTCAGACTTTTCCAGTTAACGTATCATTACAGTCGACTTCTGATGGAAAAGTGGTGACTCATCGTCTCACAAGAGGAAACTACACACAACTAATATAGAATGAGGAGCAGAACCCGAAACACATGCTCTCTACGGACACTTGACGTCAAGGATGTATTTTTATAGTTTCGCTTTTGAGCGCGTGTCCTCACAAGGAAAAAGTACCGAACAGAGCACAGCACATTAAACATTTACGTTGTATTAAAAGCAACTTGAAGTACCGGGGTAGAAATTTCATATCAATCCATCAAGCAGCTGTTGAGACATTAAAGTCTGGACAAAGCAAGACGGCCATCAACAGAGCTAATGCGTGTATAGTCACAAAACTAACGTTCGCTTGCTGAACTTATAAAAACAAGATAATGAGCACAAAGTTAAAGAAAAGCCAGATATAATAAACTACAACAACAAAGGACATGAAGAAGATCGGCTGGGATTGGATGAGACAAAGTAAAAAGGGGTGAAAAGAGGACATTTTATGTTAGCTTGTCCGATAGTCACGATAGATTCTAGGCTGTTTTATTCCAAGGCTCCTTCAAATGTGTCCTACAAATGCTTCCTTCCAGCAGCAAAGGATCCAACGGGTCAAATCTTATCCTAGGATTCATTGCGGGGATAGGAAATCCTCCTTAAACCGGAGCGTCTCATTTTGGGTTCAGACTTCACAGTTTGTCGTAGATCGAGTCCTTCGAAGGATTTGTCCTCTGAATTGGGACACGGCTTGTATTTCATTTCGCTGAAGACACCCGGCGTTAGTGATCCCAGCCTCTGTCCTGCCTGAGTCCAACCATTAAACATTTTTTTCCAGTTGAATGCTCTTTACTGGATTTAAGGTTCGACTGGTCAAAGAGGAGCGAGGAGGAAACCCAGCAGGAGCAGCCGGTGTAATTCACCTCTGAGCACTTCCTAGGATCAGAGGTTTTACTGCTCCAAAGACACTTAGGAGGTAAATCATGTCTGAATGTTGTGAAAGGACCACAATGCACTGGGCTGGTGGCAGCTCTGTGCCGTGGCTCAGTCTCCATCGACTTTACTATCGCTCCACTCTGAGTCATGTCAGAAGAATGTCATTTGAGTCTTGGGGTTTTTGAAGCTTAATGGTGCTTTTAGCATTAGGCAGGGAAGCATGAAAGTAATTATGCAAAAAATGTGGCTCAGTTTGGTTGATCCAGTCGGGAATTTGAAGAATTTTAATTCCTCGGTCGAGAGTTTAAAA
>NC_070643.1:18735799-18786833 GCF_947347685.1 Pleuronectes platessa | reverse complement strand
CCAATGAAGAAGGATGTGATCACATTTCAACAAATGAAGTCTGACATCAGTAGAAATCTGTGTGGTTATTTTTATACTTCAAACTGCATAAAGTATCTTTTTATCTTTTTATCTTTTTATCATCTCATTACTTTTCTTGACTCTTTTCATTTGGTTTAACTTTTTACAGTCCTACAATAATTGGTCTAATACCCAATTCCTCTCTTTCAAAAAAACATCTGTGTGCAACTGTTTATTATGATTACATTTTAATAATATAAATATGTTTGTATATTAATTACGTTTGCTGTAATTGTTTTTTACAATGTGTTACTGCTATACTTGGTTTTTAATCATAATTTGTATCTTAATTGGACTAATTCCAGGCTAATAATAATTGATATAATCTCTAATGGATCTATGTGTTTGTCTTCTTGGCCGACAAGTTGGAAATGGCGGCAGTTTGCTAACAACACTCCTGCACTGAACAACACTTCAGTGTTAAATGTCAAGTTTTATTGTCGACTTCGGGAAATGAAAGAGAAAGTGCTTCCCATGTGTTTTTAACAAGGACCAAAGTGCACTGGAGATGCAGCCAAGACTGATCCCTGCTCCTAGCTGCTGTTACAATACAACTACACAACTATAAACTGTAGGATTCAGACCGAGGAGCAAAGTCATTTAGTTCAGAGTCGAGAGGAAACGACTCCACGTGTTAGTGAGAGCTGCAGTAAATCAGGTCAACTGAGGGAAGTAGATGCAACAGAAGAACTTCATCATTCACGTCCCAACAGAACTTCATCATTAAATACTTCAAACTGTGAGTGTGAGTGGAGAGTGGAGCTTTTCTCCAACAGTAGTAGAGATGCACACTTGTTGCCAAAAGGCTGCAGGCGGAGGTGTCGTGCTGACGGAGCGCACAGGAAAGACGCTGCGCCGCTTTCTTCTCCCTGTGAGGAAATAGAATATTCATCATGTACTTAATCTTCTTAAGATCCAACTTATCATTCATGTAGAGCCAAGAGCCCAAAGAATAAATGGAACAGTCGGGGTGGTCAGTTGAACATTTGATTTGTGTTGTCAGTGATAGTCGACTAAAGTGTCACCTGACCTTCAGAACAACAACACAATCATGCCCCTCACAGGAGTTCCCCCTGGTACAGAACCGGGAGCTCTACACTTCTGGCCTCAGGTTTTCAGTTCCTCACCAAACTACTGAAACTAAAGTTCAGCACGATGACGCGTTTTATTTGCTTATCCACAAAATCTTTAATTTCCCTCAGATTGAGTCATTACCACTTTAGAATCTTTACCTCGCTCACTTCAACACTAACCTCGACCTCCTGCAGCTGAGAGCACAGTGCTTGTTATTACATTAGAGTGAACTGGTGAAGCAGGGCCCTGCTAAGAGGGAACATGTGTGCTCAGACATTTTAACTGGATAAATACAGGTTACTGGGACTTTTCCTTTCCTGTCAGCACGCTGCCAATCCATTCCAGCTTTTAACCACCAGTGGTTTTCTCATTTTAGTCGTTCACTACTGTATCTTAAACGTCTGGTGCGTATATACTGTGTGCTTTAAAATAGTTCTGCACGGGACAGTTCAAACTTTATGTCCTGCGAGAGCTTCTTAAGTTTAAGATAACAAATGTTAAAAGTTCCTTATTTAAATATATAAAAACGCCTTTGCTGTAACTTCTGGGTCATATTTTCGTAACTCACATAATTAAGCCCCGCCCTTTGCTGCGTAATGTGAATAAAGCTTTTACATCACCTCATGAGTCAGGGCAGGTCGATTTCTATTGGCATCTCCCATGATCCCACGCTGTTTCACGACTTAATCAAACCATTGAGTGACCCCCCCCCCCCCTATACTGGTTTAAGTTACTGGAGTTACGTCACTCTAGTGTAACTGGGCTGGTTTTATTTCTGCTGCTGGTTGCCTCAGAATGACAATGTTGACAGCAGCCGTCTCGTAGTCAAAGCAAAGTGCTCACGCCGACGTCTGGAAAGAGACGGACTTTAAGTAGTCCCCCCCCCCCCCCCCCAAAAAAAAAGGGCAGCTGGAGCAAAGCATCACTGTCGCTCGACGGGTTAAGGAGCAAAACGTGTATCTGTGATGTCAAATTCATTAAAAAGTAAAATCAGCCGGAGCAAAGAATAAATCTCCACGGGTGCACGGTCACTCAGGAGGGTGTGTTTGACTTGCTCGTGATATTTAAAGTCGGATGAGGTCTTTTGCTTGTAAGTGGATAAACGTATTAATGCGGAGGCGGGAGCGATGGTGACATGGCAGATTCTTTACTTATTTAAACAGCAGGTCGAAGCATCGTGTATCTTCTGTCCTTACACGGAGACTGAGAGATGCACTTGGTGGAGCAGCAGGACGCAGCTGATGCACCCACACACACACACACACACACACACACACACACACACACAATCTGCTCTCGACCAATAAAACAAACTCACATGCAACAACCTCTGGTAACCTCTGGCCCCTGCAGCTCGATCCCGCCCCCACTCTCACTGTGAGGCAGGGCAGGATGTATCCGAGCCCAGCTGTGCACGGCGAGCCGGCCGGTGGACGTGGCGTGTATCAGACTCTCGGCCGGCTAAATGAGATCTCAATGAAAGGCTCTCAGATGGTGTCTGCGTTGCGTAAGCGCGGCACCGAGCGAGGTCCCAGGATAAGCTGATTACGTGGAGGACCTCGTATTCATTTCCACATCCCTGAAAGAGCCGAGCTAGAGCGGCGTGGCTTAGCTCCTATCTGCTCTCTCACTCAATTTGCTCCTCTATTCATTCTGCAGTTTCCTTCAGTTTCCTCACTTCTTTTGCTTTGTTGATGTCTTTGCAATAACAAAGTAATCGTGCACCACAGGTAAAGCTCACACACGTGGTTGTGCGGATGTTCTTACACACATGAACACTTCCCATGGCCTCGCCTAATGGACCGTTGCACACCGGGGCTTAGCAGCTGTGAAGGTGAAAGCGACTCGACAGCTGGCGGTGGTATCCAATTGTCAGAGCCGTGTCCTGCATGTCACGGCGTGCATGCATGTGTGGTCAGGTTAACGGCGGCCATGGTGTCGGGAGGTCAGAGGTCACAGGAGAAGCAGTAGCCTTCAGGGAAGGAGTCAGAGCTCAAGGTGACTCGGTAGCGGTTGTTGTTCTCCCGTGAAGAGGAAGGAGGAAGAAGGGGCTGATGGGAGAGCGAGGGCCCCGACTGGAAGTGATCTTCAACAGGTGGCAACACTTTGTCAGTCCTTTCCCCTCATTATAGGATGTGTGTGTGTCCGTGTGTGTAACACAGGCTCTGTTATTGTACGGCTAATCCTCGGCTAAAGCCGCAGCATGTAAACGGAACAACTGTGCTCGCCATGTGACTCGATCTCAGGGCCGAGGAAGCACCAGCGCTTCCTGGCTTTTCTTTTAAATGACACCAGAGAGTTTAGGAGCACTCGCTCTGTTCGGAGCACAAAGGGACAATTGTCTTTGTCAGAAAATGTCCATATATATGTGCAGTGTACAGTAAAGAAGAGCAAACATGAATCAAACTGTTTCTCTGCTAAAATTGTGTTATACTATGAGATAAGATGTATTTTTATTGATATTATAGATATTTGGCATAGACATTGAATATAAGAAGGCACAAAGTGAAGTGCAAACCTCCATCAAGGTTATTTTTTAATTTGGATCTGCATCACATTATTAATATTATAAAGGTGGACGACATGTCAGCGCAGTTATCAAAGGAAGGAAACCAATCATCTTGATCCCCCCTGGTGGCTGGCTGCAGTATAGGTCATAGGCGCTGCCTCCTCCATGTTAGTGGATGGGACATGGACTCACCTCAAAAGTCTGGTTAAATGTTTTTCTTCTTTTGTTGTGATTAAAGCCATTTTAGGCAGTTCTTATCACACTCAGCTATGCTAAAATTTAAAGTTAAATTTAATTTGTTCTCTGATGCTATAAAAACGTAGTGAAATGTAATGAGTGGCAGCTGAGACCGACTCCTGATTGGTCCACGGCCACGCTCATTATTCCACAGTCTCTGAAAGTGGAGACATGTTGTCCATCTTTATTTCCAGACTATGGAGAGAGGACTTTACTTTTCACTCCATTACATTCACATGACAGTTGTGTTACATATTAATAATTTAATGGAAAATCCCCATCTTAGCGACAGTGAACACGTTACCTGTGAGCTTATTATCAGAGCAGTGACCACAGAGTCACAGTCACTGTCCTTTGACTCACAGCCCCCCCCCCCCCCCCCCTCCCGTCTATTATCACTGCCCCCGGCCTAGTTCTGCCATCTGTGTCCATAGCAACTGGACAAAATACTTATTATAGGACCTGGGCTCAGCTGGCAGGTGGTTTACAATCCCTCTTGCCATAGACTCTTCTAAACAGGTCGGCAGGAACACGGGGAAGTCGCAGGAGGTCAGAGGTCAACAGTTTTATATAGAGACACTTCTCTTTTGATCTATTTCAGAAGGTCACGATGCATGATGGGAAAATAAGGCCTCGTTCATTCAGTGGTTTGATCATCTGCGAGTGATCGAAAGACTCACATCAACTAAACAAGCCTGTTTTTAATTGTGCAAATAACAAACGGCTCTTGCATCAGTATCGTTGTGTAATTATTCAAATCTAATCAAACCCAGTTTTTGTGGACTCGACTGGTGAGAGGCCAAGAAATCAGGGATATGATGACAGTTCCCCACAAGCTGCGGTGTCACAAAATCAAAACCAGCTGACAAGTTTGTAAATATTCATATTTATCTCTAGTAATAATGTGACAGGAGCCCAGTGTTGGAACACAGCCTTGAGTTTCCCTGTCAATAATAAATAAGGGATGTGACGTGTGTATAGAATAGATCACTTTCCCTAAAACATGTAATAAACAGGGAACGATGCAGATGTAAAAAAGTTAATAACTGTGTTGTGCTTCGTTTCAACCTGTTATTGCTCGTGGAGTCATGCAGGAGATGTAGAAATGTATAGTTTGGGGGAAATAGTTTGATATTTTTGGTAAATCCTCATAGTGACTTGCTGCATTCAGGGTGTTAAGTGTGTCTCTCTCCAAAAGTTAGAAAAATTTGCCTCCCAACACCTTCAAAGCTGATTTATTAGCATGTGTTAATGACGTGTTGTGTTTGTTTCACTGTTACTGTGATTTTGAACTTTTCAAGGAAGCTGACCTTCTATTCCAATGAGTCTCATGTCTGAAAACTAAAGACAGAAAAGCAGTTAGTGACCTCCCTGAGTGTTCTTACTTTGTGCTTCTCTCTGTTCGCACCACGTCTCCACAGAGAGTGATGGAGGAGGAGGAGGAGGAGGAGGAGCAGGAGGAGGAGGATGTCGGTTGAGAGCAGCTGCGGGCGAAGATCCAGAGATAATCAAGTTCCTCCACTTCACCTCCTCTGTCCTCTGAAGCACATCTGTGCACATCTGTGTGGACGATGTCAACAATGGACGGCATTCACAGTGTCTCTGCTCTCTTATCTCAACATGCTCCCTCATCTCCTCCTTCCACTTCTATGACGACACGTCTCCTCCTCCTCTATTCCCTCCTTCCTCCAAATCTCACCTCCAGCTCTTTATCGCTGCCCCCCCCCCCCGACCTGTGATGATCACCACAGTCGCCCCCTGTTATCACCTCGCTGCACAAAGAGCCCATTACCTCAGGGGACATATCGCCTCCATGAGCCAAATCCTCGCTCACAATAGTTTTACTCTGACATGTTTACGTTTTTGTCAAAAGTAAATAACGCAAACAGCTACGCCAACATGTGCAGGCCATTAGGAGACGGATAAACACGGATAAACAAATAATCCAGAACAATATTCTGTAACTTAAACAGTCAAATGAAGGGAAACAGCTCATGTAGCCTGACGTGTGTAAACAGAATGAACTCACAATGTACTTCAACAGTCACTTGAACTGAATCTGTAGCTGAGTGTGTATAGATGCTGGTTGGGGTCCGTCTCTCGGCACCAGGGTTTGAACCACCAGCAATGTGTCCGCTCTGTTCCATCAGAACAATTAAAATCAGCCAATCAGGACGCCTGTAGCTTCATTACAGGAGCGCAGGATTACATGTATCAGCATCAAAACTGTAATGAGCCAAATCCTCCCCTATAATGAGCACGTTAAATCAGCCCCAGTACCCCGTGTCCCCTCGCTCTGTGATAGACCTGTAGGAATAACCAGTGGACCAACACACACACACACACACACACACACTACCTGCTGGAAATCAGAATCCATACGTTTCCATACGAGTGAATTCATGCAGCAGGGAATCAAGACTTTAATAATCCGGCCCACAGGTTAACTACCTCACCATCTTGTGACTCATGTGTTTGTGGCTGCAGGTTGTGTAAGTCCAGCCCCCCCCCCCCCCCTATATTTCTGTATCTATACTCAAACACTTAAATAAAAAACCTAAACACAATAATCTCAACTCTGTCCTTCATAACGACTGAGGAAACCCAATTAGTCGACGAAGGCCACTAAATGCGACTGAAAGCTGAAAATTAAAAATCATCCTGATGCTTCTGTTAACCTTGTGATCACTATTATTATAAAACGTTGTCACATAATAACATGAAGCTGTATGTTCGCCCATGAAAAAGATTGAATTATTATGAAAAATCTTAAAATAAATAAAGGAGAATTGTGTGAATTAATTACTTAATTTGTTTAATTATTATGAAATTCTATTTTTTTACTCATTACAGCTGTAAACTCCACACACGACTCAGCCAATCGGGTCAGAGATCAAATCTCCTGTTGCTCATATTTAATTAAACCGTTTAAATCTATGTGATAACAAGAAGTTACAGAAATTTAATTATTGAGTATTTAGCTCAAAGAAAACAAATTAATTATCAATTCTCCAACTTCATTATGTCTTATGTGATCTAGTGTGTTATTTCAAAGCGTATTTTCATCAGTTCTTTGACATTTGTGACATTTACACTAAACTTTTACAAGAACAGCAGGTTTACAACAAGTTACACCGGCTTAATAAAATCTAACATGCTGAGAAATGGAAGACAAGTTTCCAACTAAAGTATTCTCACGGTTCTGTGTTGGTTTGCAACTCAAGCATGTGGGTGTTCTGTGTTAAACAAAGCTTCAGTTTCCCCTCCAGTTACCAGACGTGTGCATTTCACACCTTCCTCTCCGATGCATGTGGAAAATCAGGCGGACACAAACTCACAGCAGAACAATGAAACACATTGTCATCGCTGAGGTGCAGAGCTGAAGAGGAAACACACAAACAAGCAGATTTCTGTTCATCGCAATGATCAAAATGATGGAACCAGCAGATATTAGTCCACAGAGCTTTATTCTTTATTATCCCTCCACTCACAGACTCAGGAGGTTTTAAATCACTCGTCCAATCAGCAGGTTTGTTCAGTGCGAGTCAACAGAGACGTGTTTTGATCCAATTCCTCGACTGTAGGGAGAATGGGAGGAAAAACATTTACCACATCCGACTGGTGCACGAGGGCCAAACCCATGAGCACGGCTGTGGGAGAACACTGGTTCCCATTAGTGCTGTTGTTGTCTCACGGCCCGTTCTGCTGCTCCCATGACAACCTCGGGTTTGTGCTGCAAATTAAAAAAATCTGGTTTATGGCGGCAATTTCTGTCCCCTCTTTACACACCGATAAATATGAGTGTGTGTCAGGCACAGGGAATGATGACGCATGTTGTTTACACTGCAGATCTGGAGTCAGGAGGAAACTAACAAGCGGGTGCTGTTAGGTTAGAAGTGTCAGAGCGCTAACTGGATAATGAGGAAACAGCTAATCTGCCATATTAGGGTCCTTAATGATCCAGCTACTTGTAGGGTGAAGAATGTGATAGAACGAGGATGAGGCACTGAGGATCTATCACCTCACTACCGGGAGTTAAATATGAACCATGCACGGATTACTGGGTCAAAGGCGAGGAGCTCTCTTTACCAGTCCATCACTGTGTCAACATAGGATGAGCACATTCACACAGTTCTTAGTCTCCATGTCTTTGGACTGTGGCAGGAACACAGAACCAGGCTCAAACCCAGAACCTTCTTCCTGAGAGGCGACCCCTGCTGACCCCTGCCCCTCCAGCCCAATCGGCATAATGCCCAGCAGATTGATATCGATGAATAATAACGTGCTCTCTTATATTGAGCACTTGTTAAGACGTGTTATATCTCACAGCTTCAAATCAAAGCCGGTCGCTGTGTCACCCTGAATATTCCTCACAGGGGAGGAGGTGCAATGACGGCACCTTTTCTTATCCAGCTCGTACATCCAACCCTTCCCCTCCTCTTCCTTTCATCCCGTCCTCTACGCTCATCGGCCTTGCTTATCTCATTCGTTGGAGGAGGGGGGGGGGGGGGGCGTTGCTGAGCGGTGGGGCCCTATCGTTGAGAGGACGGACCTGGAGATGAAGGACGAGTTTAAAATGCCGTCGACTCGGCTGCTGTCAGATGAATCGGGGCGACACCTCTCCGGAGCCACCAGGCGCTACCTGCTTCGCTAGCGAGAGGTGTGAGGCCTCTTTCCTTCTCCATCCTCCCGATGACTCATGAGGTTGAACCCGGCTCTCCCTCGCTCCCTGTCATCCACCGGGGGGCTGTTCTTATCTCCACCTCTCTCCTTTAATCAGCTCTGGAGTGGGATTATTTGGAGTAAGTGGCTGTAATGTGAGAGGCCAGAGCCGCTCAGTGAAAACCAGTGCTCTTCTCCTGCCGCTATCGCCAGCTAGGTGTGAGTGATGGTCTCCATAAGCCCCGGCCGAGCTCCCATTCTCACCAGTAAGGCTCCGGGTGTTAGTCAGGCCTGCATGCCATCATCGCCATGTGTCAAGTACACACCTGGCATGTGTGTGTGTGCGTATGAATACAGGCAGGTTTATATGTGTATGTGTGTATCCGTCCACATGTCAGAATAACACTCAAACACACACACACAATGCACCATACACACACCATAATGTAAATCATTACATGTTTTCACATTAGGTTAAGCTTTAGGCAAGTTGTAACTATTGTTGAGGTTAGAGTCAGCCTCCAAGAAATCAATGCAAGTCATTGTAATATCCTCTGGAGGCATGGAGATACGACTGTGTGTGTCTGTGTGTGTCTGTGTGTGTTTGTGTGTGTTTCTCTCTCTCTCTCTCTCTGGCTCTCTGAGGGCTTTACACTCTTGCTGCTTCAGACATCACAGCCCTCTCACTCCCACGGCCGTGGTTTTGTTCTGTCAGATGTTCTCAACAAGTAGCGCCCGAGTGGCAGACTGCGCCCGACTCCTGGAAACACAACAGACGTGAGCGCTGAGGAAAGTTCAGACACACACGGGTTCATCATTTTCCTCTTAGCTCCGGGTTTCTGACTCAAATCGCCTTTGTTGCCTTTTTTCAATTTACATTAATGTGCAGACTCCTGATTCAGTTTGCTGATGAATTATTTACAAGCCTTTTACACATATAAACACACACAAACACACATTCATGTACACACACACGCAAGCATTTGATAAACTGGGTCGTGTGTGTTTGACTTATAAAACCCCAGATTGTGTGTTTGGTGGGAGGCCAATGAGTGGAGGGCTATGGGATCAATCAGCGCACATAATGGCATCTACAGCTAACGAGCAGTCACACATACACACACACACACACACACACACACACACACACACACACAGAGAGAAATGTGAAACTTTAGACAGCTCTCACCACCACACCCTGAGAATGTGCAGCGCTGCGCTCCCTGCCAGAGACCACATTTAATGAGACTGCATGGGACGGCATCATGAAGAGAGTCTACCTACACACACACACACACACACAAACACACACACACACACACACAGTATTTCCTCCATATCACTACACTTATTCTCCTATAGAACTGAAACAGCAGGATGGCAGACGGTATCAAATATCATCCCAGAGCAAAACCATGTTAATAAGAATATGTGGCCACTCACAGGCTTTTTATTTGGTGGAAAACTATATTGTGCTGTTAAATCTCATGCTCTGCATAAATACTCGTATAGTATAGTAAATAGTGTAAGACTGGCTCCGCTTGCATGTGTCTTTCTAGTAAAAATACTGCAGATGTATATTGCATGTATATTACTTCAGTACACGTGAAAGTGGAGATGACGTTTCAGACTTAAAGAAGCTGGTTCCCTGTTGGGGGCTGTGGTTTCCTTCAATAGAAGAAACCCATGGAAGTTTGTTTCTTTCTGCTTTTTGTGACACTAGCTGAGTCTCACATCGATACTACAAAGTAAATCTCATCAGTCTGTTGTATGTTAACACTGGAAATGTTTACTCTGGTTATACTATTGTATTCTGGATTGTGCAGCGAGCCGAAGGAGCTAACCTGGGAGAAATCTGGTGCTGTCTTCTGGCTCCTGTCAGTTTTCACAATTTTGGATCAAATGGAGAAAGTTTGAACTGTGGTGGTCCAGTCTGGAGGAAACACATGAAAGATCTAGTTTCTCAGCTTCTTTTTTGAAACCAGATATTTAACTATAACAGTATTTCTATCAGAAACAGTCCATGGATTTAAACCAGGCCTGTGGAACTCAACATGAGAACTGTAGTTTCCAGTCAAGCTGTGTGTGTCCCTGTGATGGTCCTGCACATCTGGGCAGGCAGGAGGACGTTGACCCCCTCTGCTCCGCGTGTCATTGGTCATCAGAGCTCAGCAAACTTCATGTTAATGCTGCCGTGTCGTGCACGTTACTGAGTCACCTGCTGACTTCACAGCTCTTTTCCATTTCACTTAGAGAAACAGAAGCTGCCGCTCAGCTAAATGTTGAATGGTGAAAATCTGCAGGGATGAATACGACTATGTAAGTTTGTTTTTGTCATTTTGGCGGAAATGTTTCTCCGACCATCGTGATTTAAAGAAAGTGCCGACATTCGCATATTAGAAATGTCATCAGAGCTGGAAGGAAAATGTCCAGAGCGACCCACAGCAGCTTGATGAGCATGTGCACTCTGGAGCAGCTTGACTGGATTTTATGGACCTGGTGGCTCTCAGTGTATTTGCTCTCTCTTAAACTATTGTTTCTTCACAGGAACATCTGAACCCTCTTGTTTCCCTCTAACTCACCTGTCAGTCATTCCGCCTCTTACTTTAAATCCAGCCCCTCGAGTGAGTCTGGGCTCGGGCACTCGGTCGGCACATTACTTCTTTACAACTTTATTCAAGTAAACTTAAAATAATTTGTGTTGTGAAAGTACAACTTACAAAAATTATGATTTTTAATCAGGAAAAATTATGACATTATTTTGTACAACTACACTTTTTTTCCCCTCGTAAAATAATAACTTTTATTCTTGCAAAACTATGACTTTATTGTTGTAAAATCACAAATCACTTCTTTTTTTCTGGTAAAGTTATGAGTTTATTCTCGTAACTTTACAACCCATATGGCAAAAACCCTGTATAATAACTTTCCAGTCTCGAATGCTTCTTCCCCTCTGGATTTTGTCAGAGTGCTCGGCTCCCTTTGGCCACGGAAAAACCAAACCCGATCTATAAATTAACTTGCAGGTCCTGTGGTCAGCTGAGCGGGGGGGATGGGGGGCGGTACTGATTTGTGCCGTTAAGCCTCGGGACCAACAGACTCTATCTGTGTCCTCTCTTCCACCACATCACTCTCTCATTTCCTTTTGCCTTGTTGTCACATTATCTTCCTCCGCCCTGCGTGGTTCGTTCTGTGGCTCCTGGATCTCGGCCTCTGCTGTTGAGGTTGGTACAATAGATGTCTCCGGCTGATATTTATCACCCTGTGGTCTCGCTCTGTCTCCGCAGCCGTCTCTTCATCGCGCCCTGACGAATGGGCAGTCCACTGTAACCCAATCCCCAGCTCCTCCCTGCATACCTGAATAATAACATGCATGTGGTAGAAATGCAGACAGGTCGCCAGGGCTGTGACCCGCTGTCTGTCCGGGGTCGTGACCTCTCCGTGACTTCAACTTAAGATCTAAACTTAACTCCTGGTGGCGCCTTGGGGAAAAAAAAAAAAAAGATGCTAGTGGATTCACTGCGTCAGATCCTCAGATGATGAAGACGAGTATCAGTCAGATGAGGTATTTTTAGACGTAACGCCCAAAAATAACTTTAAAAGCTGTTTATGGCAGAAATAATCCATCTTTGAAGGAAATAGCCTTAAAATGAAAAACACTTTATCATCGTTTGATTCTCAGCAAAGACAGAAATGATGTCTTTCATCATTTTATATCATTGTGTTGACAAAGATGTCTTTACCTCACTCCCCCTCCAACAACCCCCTCCTTTAAAGACCGACTAATGACTCACTAACGTCCATTACTTCTTCCTGTGCTGTGACTAATGAGGACCCGGGATCCCAGTGTCTCCGCGGCTCCAGCCAGGTTGACCTCTGACCTCTGTGACATCACGGCTGACAGTGTGTCGGAACCAGCTGCTGCATGCTGGAGGGTTCCGGTTGTATTTCACTGTGAGAGACGGGGGGAAGAGGACGTATCCCTGCGCCTGTGTTGTTGTGAGTGTGTTGTGTATCAGTCCGACATCAAATAATGTCCCTTGCAGTGAAGGGATATTTTGCAACACTGGAAAAAAACATAAAGAATACAAATATCTCAGGATGAAGTTCATGTAGATTTTTGTGATAAGGGCCTGTGTCGATGTCCTGGATCCAAAAACACGCTCCACACAGAGGCCACCTCTGACCTGAGTATATTCCGGATATTGCAAATAAGTCTGACCCAGACAATCTTCTGCTAGACAATGTGCCAACACAATTTTCATTTTGTATAGTTCATGTCTGATAGTAAAACTGAATGCTCGTGACTTAAACAGTGAAGGCGGCCGTTTCCATCCTGTCAGCACTGGTTTCTTCATGTCCAGCTAACAGTAAAACCAAAACAAACCATTTGACTTATTGCTAACCACACAAGTACATGACCAGAAAACCTTTAGGTCTGTTTAGCAGCTCTTTTGTTTTTGTTTTATTGCACAGATTTAGTTTTAAGGTATGAACACCTGCTGTAGATGCAGGTCAAACAAATGGGTGCAGGCTGCAGATGAACAAATACCTGACCCAACGGAGAAAGTCTTCATCTCTGCTTCAGGATCTTGTTCTTCTTGTCGTGCAGGTACAATGTGAACTTACATGGCCTCCACATTTCCCCACTCAGAGTTCACAGTAACCTGAATCCCAAGCCGGCCGTCATCTCTTCCTAGAACCACACAGGCCCGACTCCTGCTCCACTCTCCTGTTTCTCTGAATCCTTCCATCAGTGCTTTCACTGGAGCACTCATTGAAGTAATCGTCCACAACTGTCAAAATCAATTGATTCGATTTACAGGGGACTTATCGGAGCGCATAGTAAAAACGGTGAAAACCATCATCATTACCAGTTTGAAGCTCAACATTTATTATATCTTACCCGGCTATTTAATAACCATGACGGTTTTATCACCGTCCCTGCCCTGTAATAGGCCTCTCATTGTTGAGCAGCCCTGTGGCCTCGGGCTAGCGGGGCTGGTGGGCTGGTTTAAAGATGGATGTGGCCGACGTGCGCTGTTACACAATTTTTTCTATTGTGTGTCTGTGACGACACCGTGGCCCGGAGGAGCGCCGCATGCTCTCCGGTGCTCCTACAGGTGAGAACTGGTATCGCTCTATAGAGTGATTTAAAAACAATTTTCTTTTACGGCCGCACATTCATTACGCCACAAAGAATGGCAGTGGGGATATAACATTTAATAGCGTCATAAAAAAATACTTGAATGTAATTATTTATTGGCAAAGTCTCCCTCGTGATGTCATGTCTTTGTCTAGAGTCAAGTGCTGTGAGCGGGTTTTCTGTCCTCAGGGTCCATCAGCAGAGGAACATCAGGCTTCATGCTAACCGGGCGTCTTGTTGTCCTTCAGAGCAGCGAGACGTTGGAGCTGCAGCCGGAGAGAACAATCGATCTGTGGGCTTTTTTCTTTTCGTCTAACTTGTGCAGCCGAGCGAAGACTCAGCACGGAGCCGGAGATTCGCTCTGAATAAAACAGACTCGCCACCGTGTCCTCGCTGCAACTTTGTCCTCTTCACTGTCTCGTCAGGTTGGAGACACCTTAGAGCCACAGCTGCAATCAACTTATGGCTTTTGAGGGGAATACTAAATAATTTTATATTGTTCCCCAGTTTGATTCCTAACTTTGCCCTCATGGTGTCAAATATTTTCCATTTTACTCTAGAATCATATTTCTACAATAAACATGTGTTTCGTGGAAACGTAGTGACGGCAATGAGGCTCTCGGGGTTTAACAGAAATACCAGATGCAGCCGAGTGTGCGGTCGCTGCCTCACGCAATGTCAAGCGTCAGGACACGCTACTGTCCCGCGAGACAACAGACAGTGTGTGTGTGTGTGTGTGTGTGTGTGTGTGTGAGGTCGCACGGGTTTAGGTGTGCGTCTACCTTTTTGTTAGATAAAGTAAAAAAAAACGAGTTTGAAGCCTCGGTGCAGTTTACAGGAGAAAACCTTGGGACTGGACTTCCTGCCTCTGCTGACGTGTGTGTGAACCTGGGGAGAAATTCCACAATAAATTAATGAGTGTTGTGTATTTGTGCTGCGTGTGTAGAAATCACACGAGCAGACAGCGGCGGTTTTACTGCTGACATTTTGACACGTTTCTCAAAAAAATTAATGTTGAGCTGATCGCTGCAGAATAACTCAACTTCATCCGTGACGTGTATCACTATCAACATGAGGAAAATAGACTTGAAGCTTAGAAATAATTTTCAGTTTGTGTTTTCTTGACCTGCTGAGCTTCTCACTCACACATTTGAATTCACACATGCACTTCCTCGGGAGAAAATACAGAGGACCTGCAGAGTTCAGTGCTTGTCTGAAAGCACCTTTAATGAGCTGCTCTACATTCTAAACTTGAAATCAATACATGGCATGTTCTTTTAAAATCTTTTCAAATCAGTTTTCATAGAGCATCATTGTCTTTAATATGCACTTTGTGTTTTCCATGTTCATATTTTCTTCCACCAGTTAGTGAGGTTTTGGTTTTCATTCCTGTTAATGTGTCTGTCAGCAGGAAGACACAAAAATCGGGAGGAGAGGAAGCCAGATAGCAAGCATTTGCACTTCAGGCAATGATGCAGCACTTCTGGTCTCCTTGTGGCCCAGACAAGAAGGATGTGAACCTAACGTGTCCCTTTTGTAAAATAGCAAATGTGGCCCTAATATCCCAAAACAGATTCGGCCTTTTATTGGCAAACTTCATGCTCTAGTCAAAGTGTAATCTGGACGTGAACCTAGAGTGGCCCGTGTGATAAATGGTGAATATGTCCCAAATGGCACAAAACACATTTCTATGTCTTATTTCTGGCCCAGATCTGGCAAAGTTCTTATTACTTAATAACCATTTGCTGCCCATCATGCCCATGACTCCCTGACTAAATAAATATTCTGCTTGGTTTGTTGAGGAACAACACAGGGAGGTAACCTGGCAATCTGCTCCTCTTCATACACTCTCAGAATGATTCAGACAAAGCTCTTGTCAGATTGACAAATAGCTTTAGAAACTTCCCACACACCTCCACGCTGCAGGGCCGAGTTTGAACTTCAATCACAGGTTCTTCCATCACGTTTGAGTGTGTACACCACCGAGGCTTCCATGGGAAATTAGCAGAATTGATTTAGTCAATTCATCAAAGCCTGTATTGATTTAATTCAGGAGTAGGACAGGTTTACTCAGGGTTTCTTACTAAAAATACAACAAAACCATCATCCTATGTACTTTAACCATTAACTTCAACCAATCAGATTACTTTGCATGACTGGGATAACTCCATGCATTAGAAAGACACAGAAATTCAAACCTCACAGTTATGATGTCCACACCTCAGCCTGTTCACAGTGAGCACGGGTCTATTGAGTGTGATGTGTGTGTTAGGCAGACGGAGCTGAGCCGAAGCTGTGGGAGGTTCTATTCAGTGTGATGGTTGTTATTTCAGGGCGGTCCTGATGTCACTCTGAATCCCTGAGAGCTCTTTGAAGGGGGCTCGGTGAAACAGCCCATATGGCTCCACATTCAGGATATTTACCTTCGCAAGTGAGGTGGAAAGCGTCCTCATTAATAACAAGGGGTTGTTGTGTCTCCGAGCTGTCCGCCTGGTGTCGGTCGGCTGCCGGTCGCTGGAAACTCTGCAGCGCGTCCGACCAGAGTTTAGGTCTTGGTCGGACGTCAGAGGTTTGGGGACCCGAGCTGAGAGAGAGGCAACTTTGGAATAACATCCTTAAATGATATGATCAACTCTGTACTGGAGCAACACTTGAGTCAGAAGCTTCCTGATAATGTTTGGTTATCTGACCATGTGATCCTGTAGCGTCACAGCAGTCCTCCATGTTTGTTTTGATTCTGAAGTCACATTTGATCAGGCACATTTTTGTGAGTTCTCGAATCACCACTCAGAAATTGATGTTTTAAATGCCAAGCACGTGGTTGTGTGTCTCGACACAATCGTCCAGTGTGTGCGTTAAAAGATTAAAAATCTCTTGTCATGTCTTTGGCATAAATGTATGATTTGGGAAGTTTGAGATTCAATTTTACTATTTTACTATTATGTCTGTTTAATCTGTCTAATTTGAAGGGATCATATGGAGATGAGAATGAATTGGGTTTATTTTGCTGTACATTCCCTGAGGCCCCTTTTGCCTGAGGCCCTCACATTCCCTTGCAACGCTCCTGGTCGATGCTGCTAATATCAGACGTTAACATTCGTCTTGCAGTTTATATTCTGAAAAGGAACGAGCGAGTGGGATTGAGTGCTAGTTTGCACTCAGTACATGAGTACATACATGTGTACATACGTGTCGAACCTGGGTCCCTGCACAGCTGAGGGAACGAGGTGGGGGGGGGGGGGTTTGCAGGATCGGATTTCACCAGTTGAACTTTGTCGTCTGGCGAGTGAGGTAAATCACACAGAGCACTGACTGCTATCAGGAAGGTGACACTTCAAATAGCAGCACGGACCATGAAGAGGCCTGAACACTGCTTGTTTTTTTGACTCGGTGGATTCATACATGATCCTTTGCGTCTTTATCACAAACTGATAAATCTGTAAATCCTCATGAAGCGCTGCAGAACCTTTGCTCCAATCTCCCAGTCCCGTGACTCGTGGATTTGCCGCCTCGCTACAAGTCAGCTTCCTCTTATCAGATCCTTCTTCTTCCCCTGTGTGTCGCGATGGGAGATTTAACGCGTCTTATTTTGATTAAAGCGCATTAATGTGAGTGCAGCACTGAGAGGAATTTCACACGGTAGAATCTCTGGTCTGATCCGTGTGCCACATCTGGATGAAGGCTCAGTGCAGGAGACGGTGTTGATTTATGAGTTCACCAGGCGGAGGTATCGTCCTCCAGCCGGCTCAGCGTCTGCGTTTCCATTAAGCCGATATGGGGAGGTCATCGGGGGGGAGGGGGGGGTGTGTGAGTCTGAGCAGGACGCCACTGTCACTTCAAAAAATCCTCCAATTTCAGACTTGAAAAGTGACGCAGCCTTTTAGAGCCGAGCATGTTTTATGTCACCGGGTGTCGTTAATCTCACCCCAGGTGAGGGCTCCTCGTTTAAACTGGATTTATAATCATTCACTGTTTAATACTGAGGCTCTTAAAGGAACAGTCACTTATTAGTATTAAATACTGACGAACTGTAGGTTTGAAACAAGTCGAGTTAAAGAAATAACTTTGAATAAAGACGCGTCTCCACCACAGATCCACAATCATCATCATATCACCCCCCCACCAGGTGGCCTGCTGCAGTACAGGTCTTAAACCCAAACTCCTGCGTGTTAGTGGATGGGAAATGGACCAAACGTGGAGGTATCCACATCAAGGTCATTTAAGGTTGTTGTTATCACAGCGATATTTGTTCAAGTGTTCACTTTGTTCCAGTAAAGATTGGTTTCAGTTATTTGATGCTTGAAAAATGGAGTAAAACCTCATGAGTGATGAAGCATGTGACACTGGAACCTGTATCCTGGATATTTCTGTACAAAGTGAGGGAGCGGTGTCGCTTATATTTATTTACAGTCTACGGTATCGAGCCAAACGCTGGTGTTGTCTTTCAGTTTTTCTACTTAAGACAATTAACAGCACAATATTAAGTTGTACAAGTCCATCTGCAGAACTAACTGTGTGTGAGACGTGTGAAAGTCACGAGTGTAAAGTATTTTCAGTTTTCACAAGGCTAGAAAAGTGCTGTATGAAGCTATTTATGAGGTAAAATGAACCCAACATTAAAGTGAATGTAAACCAACTTTCGGATCAAACCATGAAACACATCTTTACTGTGTTAGATTAAAGCATCACGTGGTCCAACAGTCATCCTGCAGTTTGAACGTATCCAGACAGAGTTAGAAACTAAACATATGACTCAACAGTGAAGGAGTAGATTGTGCTGCTTCAATGCTTCGCTCACCACAGCTTCTATTCTTCTATTTCAGTCCTGAATGAGGATGGTGCGTGTGTTGCTGCTTGAGCATTCCAGCCAGAACGAGGTATTGTGACCAGAGTCTCGCCAAGTGAAGTGGATCCCTGTCTGGTTGTGTGTGCCCTTGGTGAAGCAAAGTTTCAAGGGGTTTTGAAGTGTGTAGACAGAGACGGAGATATTGTTCAGGTCAGTAGTTTTTGTCTGTGTGTCTGTGTGTCTGTGTGTCTGTATGTGTGTCTGTGCGTCTGTGTGTTTGCTGTCACAGCACAGTGGACGTGAAAAGGAGGACGTCTGCTACAGTCAGAAAAAAACCCTGAAACTCCAGACACAACACGTCTGCTCTCAACACCTTTACATGACCTAGTGCACACTGAGGCACAGGTCTGTGTGTGTGTGTGTGTGTGTTTGTATGTATGTGTGTGAGTGTGTGTGTGTGTGAAGGGGGGCTTCTTAACAGTCCCCTGGGTGCCCATTGGCTTCCTCTGTCTGATTCCTCAGACCCAGTGGGAGCCCTCAGGCTTTACAGCTATAACTTTGCTTCTCACACACACACACACAAACACACACACACACACACACACACACACACACACACACTCTTGTGCAGTATTGCTTCATAGATCTGCCATCCACCTCTTTCTCCAATCAAGCAATCGGATCCCGAGGGGCCAGACTCACCATCTCTATTCATTCACATTCACGTCTGACATCGATAGAACCACTCACACACACACACACACTTTGTTTGTCGCATTTGTTGCCAATGTCAAAGAAGACTACGGTAACACAACATTTACACAATGCTTCAGAAAAGTAACCTGGACCAGGGGGGGGATTACACAGGCGTTGGCGAAGGTGATTAACTGGTCATGACACAATCAGCACAAAAACACAATAATGAGTCCTACAGAAATTGACTTGCTTGCATCAACCCAAATTAAAATTCCAGGCGTAAAGGGCGTAATAACAAGCCAATTCTTTTGTTTGTCATTGTTCACGTTGAATACAGTCTTTATTTATAACCATCTACTTGCACTACTCGTTGGAAATACTCTGGTACATTGACGAAAACACACACGGGCGGTGGAAAGCCCCTCACAGCCGCCGGTAAACAAGACCTTCAGAGCTCCACTTATATAACGACAGGTTCCAACAGGTAATGAGAGAGAGAGAGAGAGAGAGAGAGAGAGAGAGAGAGAGAGAGAGAGAGAGAGAGAGAGAGCAGCTTTATCCCTGCTCCTCATTTGATGCTTCATAGTTCACCTTAATCACGAGAAAAACAGGAGGTTTGTTTCTCCTTGGTTTGAATCAAAAGCAGAAATCCAAACCCCTGCTCTCTCTCTCTCTCTCTCTCTCTCTCTCTCTCTCTCTCTCTCTCTCTCTCTCTTAATTTAGAACGTTCGCCCGGCTCCTTTTTTAGGAACCGGAAAAAAAAAAGAACTTCACACGTTCCTCACCGGCGACCACGCGGAGCCGCTTCTCACACAGCATCTGTCTCGTTTGAACGTTTCGGAGGTTTGGAGTTATCGTGACTGACAGTCGCTCGCAGAGCTCACATGATGGAGAGATGAGATGCTGCCATCTGGTATCTTCGCACACTGGGCTGACCGAGCGGGTGTATTGGTTTTTAGCAGCTTGATCAAGAGCCAGTGGTGGGAACAGATGGGGAGGGAGACGGCTTAGATACAGGCTGAAGGAATGGGAAGTTAAAATAGACTGCGGTGATATGGTGAGAGCCGTGATGATCTAATAAGCAGCTAAAAGGTGTAATAAATCCATATGAGCAGTCTGAGGACTGAGCCGGGTTTAGAGGGAGCAGCCGACTGTTTTTATTTAAAACATTTTTTGGGGGAGGCCATAGATAAAAGTCCTACCAGGAATCCAATTATGTTATCAGGGTTGTATAACGTATACGCCACGGCATTCCTGTGACAGGTGGGTAATCTTGTGAAAAGTGTTTTGACAGTCCATCAAACCACAAACACCGGCTGGAGTCTAATCCTGCCGGCTTCATTTTGAATGTCATTCCGTTTTTTTTGTGTGATTTTAATCTGTTATATGAAATCCTCCACCACCGCCATCACACACACACACACACACACACACACACACACACACACACATGTAACAAACACACAAAACACACACTAAACACTCATATCCCCTCAGCGCTGCCTCTGTCTTCCTCTCCCTCCCACCGAGCATCTTTCTCCATCTGTGTTTTCTCTGGTATCCTCACCTGGCAGAGCCACATCATGATCTGTTCTCAGTCCGTCATCCTGCACCAAGACTTTCACTGAAATGGACGTATACAATCAACAAAAGTCTGATAACAACACCTCATGAGTTGTTAAACCAAATTTAAAATCCCTGTTAAACATCCTGGCATTAATCTATCCTCAGTAAACATGACGCTCTAACATCTCTAATGTTTCAGCTGACCTCATCATTGCTGAGGTCATTGTTCTGGACAGATTGTGTAACTTTAATGCATCAACCTCAGGAGGAGAAAGTCATTTGTTAGAGTGGAGGAAAAAACTCATCATCTCTTTAATGTACAGATTCAGACGTCATCATCAGAGTGGAGCCGGTCACCACTTCACCTGAGCACCAGTCAGGTCCTACTTCACTGATGGAGGAGCTCCTTCATGATGCTTCCAGCTTTGTTCTACAGTTAACAAATCAAATAGAACTATATCCATAAAAAGATTTGAATGACGTTAGCTAAAGTACGTCTTTATGAAAAGTTAACTTCCTCTTTCATTGAACTAAACAGTATTTACTGTAGAGCTGCAACTTATTTTCATTATTGATGAAGCTGTTAATCGTTTTATATGTTAATGTGTTCATCGTTTGCTCATTAACATTTCAGAAACACAAGCTTTCCAAATGTGAGGGGACGTCTTCAAATTATTTAACAGTTCAATACGCAGAGACACTGTGTGATAGTTATTGTATTAGAGAAAGAAACAAATATTATGGATTCAATATTTGTCTGATTTCACCAGCTATCAACTAATCAATTGATTGTTTCAGCTCAAATTAAAAGTTTGAAAAGATGGACGACATAACGGCTCGACCAAATTAAAGCTAAAGCATCTCGGTTGCCCCCTAGTGGCTGGCTGCAATACATGCCACAATTCCTAACTTCTCCATGTTAACAAATGGGACAGGAACCAAATGAAAAAGTGAAAGTAAAAAATGTTCTGATGGTTTTCTTTCTTTTCAGTTTGTTCGTATTATACTTTTTTTTATTAATTAATGAATTTGTCATCTAAGTTTGAATTAAATTAGTTATTTGATGCTACAAGGTGAAATGTTGTTGTTTACTTGATTGGATAATAATAAGACGATTGTTACAATAGCAACATTAAAACTTACAGTAACTCTACCTCAGTCTACTCTAGACTAACTGTGTGAAGTAATCCAATTAAAATATTATATATTGATAGATAATAAAGTTCCAACACATCAAAGTATCTAAGAGCCTGATTGGAACCATCGTCTCTTTCACTGCAGCGTCTCAGTCACTTTGCCTCTTTAATAACAAACCTCTCGTCGCAGTGCAAATAAAACAAAATCACATTAATAAAAACCTTGGTTCTCTCTTTTATGTTTGTTCCCGTCGGCCTCATTCTCCATCGCACAAACACACACACATCCACATGAACACGGCCCCCCCCCCCCCCACCCGCTCTCTGGTCTGAAGCACGGACTGTAGAGGCTTTAAATAGCCGTCTCTTTCACTGGTCCATCACTTAAGGACACAATGTGCACGAGCTCCAGCGAGCAGGCTGAATGATGCCATATCTGCCGGCTCCTCTTCCTTTCTCTCTCTGCCGGGGTTTGAAGTGGCTCTGCTCCCGGGCCCTGTTTGCATCCTCTCTGTCGTGGCTGAGGCGGATTAATCATTAATCAGCGCGTCCTCCGTCCCAGCCCATCTGTGTGGGCTCGTCCTCGTCCTCGACTGAAAGGACCCGGACCGTCCCTTTCTTCTCTCGCTCTTTGAGGCGACTTCTGTTCTGCACCTTTTTTGTTTTCCTGCTACAAACAATGTCTTTTTTTTTAATCCTCTCTGGAATGTTGACGTCTTGAATCAGGAGCAAAAAAAGACCTCATTTTAAACTAAAAGACTAGTTTCATGACGCAAACTCATTTCAGTGTTATCTGGTTTGAACACATTTGAAGTGTTTATTTCAGATTGACGGCTGACGAGGTGAAACACGGCCTCTAACATTATCTATCGGGAGAAATACACGTCCTGCAGGAAGCAGATATGGTAACAATGCAAAACCAAAAATCATGATACCAGAGTCGGATGCAATATGCAATGGTTTCATAATCTTTTTTACTTTTGGCCTCAGTACCTTGGACACAACAGTCCTGGTCTTGCAGGTCTGGTCCAGGTGGGGATCAGTTGTTTTAGAGAAACATTCACATGTCAGGAGATGATCTGTCGTGAACATGCTTCCTTCCTCACAGAGGAATCAGTAGAAGATGTCGGTCGACTGCATCATTGAATGTGTATAAAGACGATGCTGCACTGCTTTCTTTTATTGTACAAAAACAAAACATTGTTCACTTCTGAGTACGTTTGGATCCTGAGTCGAGATCATGGGGATGTGGCTTCACTTTTGAGGAGCGGCCATCTTTAGATGTTTTAAACCTTTCAGCGTTTTCAGCTGCAGGTCTGGAGCTCTGACAGAGAAAAACCTAATAATCACAGTCTATACAACCCTAGAGTTAAAATAAGATTTCCCTAATGTTGATACAACACGTGACCATTGATTTTTCTATACTCAAACTACTTTACTAATCATCCACTTATTCCAGCCAGCGATGTGTGAATATCTATTTTTATCCACGTCTACTTACTTACTTTCTTTCAGCTCTTGTTAGTCTAAGTCTGTTATATACTAAGTTGGCATAAACACATTTAAAACACAATGTGCATGTTTCAGTCTCGACTTCGGTAGTTTAACTTAATTACAACTGTCAACTGAAAGCCTCTGTTTCTGGTTTCACTCACGGTGTTGCAGTTGCTGGTTTTCCCATCGCTCTCAGATTGTTTCTCCTCAGGCCTCGACCCTCACACACATTCAGCTTTTTCACTCCTTAGGTTTTGTGTTATTTCTGTCGTGCTCCACGTTGTTTGTTTCTCTCTATAGTGTCGTTTATTGTGTCTATTTTCTTGACTTTTACTGTTTGTTGTTTCTGTATCTTCTTCAATTTCTCTCTCTCTCTTTATGACCTGAAAGTGACTGAATTCTCTCCTGTCTGCCAGGACAGAATACCTAGTAAAAGGTAAATTTATCAGTGATATGAAAACAGAATATAAATCACCATTTGATGTGATGCAGCTGAATCTGTGAAGCCAAGCGTCACAATTGACAACGTGACTGAAATATGATATATTGATCCCGAGGGAAATTTAGAACCACGTAAACAGAGTTAAGGCTAATTTACGCTCAATGAAAGATACTCCGCATTAATTCCGTCTGTAGCTGTGCACGTCTGTAGTTAAGAAGTTTCAGGTAACTGTATGATGTTACTTCGCCCGGCCACAGGGACAAACAGCTGCTTCGACCTCCACCACGGAAGTTTGTGGGCAGTCGCGGTCACATCATTTAAAATGGACGGATCTCTTTTTCGTTCATAAAGGCTCAAAATGAACCTTTAACAGACTTGAAAGCTGAATCCCTTCAAGTCATTTCTGTTTCCAACATTTATATGTAACATTTATTTACTTCCCTCGGGGGCAACTGCGCTAAAAGTGTCTGCAGAGGTACAAGTATTAAATATTCAACTTCTGACCTCACAGAATGCATGTGTGTATTAAGAGAGTGTGTGTGTGAGTGTGTTTGACTGTCGGTGTGTGTGTGTGTGCGTGTGTGTGTGTGTGTGTGTGTGTGTGTGTGTGTGTGTGTGTGTGTGTGTGTGTGTGTGTGTGTTTGAGTGTGTGTGTGTTTGTGTGTGTGTGTGTTTGTGTGTGTGTGTGTGTGTGCGTGGCCCCTTCTTTTGCCGTTTAAATGACTTTTTTAAAGGCGTGTGGTTCATCAGCAGGTCAACGTCAAAGAGACATAGGATGATTTATGGTGTGTTTGCAGGAAGGGGAAGGAAGGAGTGTGTGTGTGTGTGTGTGTGTGTGTGTGGGGGGGGGGGGGGGGGGGGGGGGGGCATCTAGCACTCCATCCAGAAAGGGGATGTTTTGGCAGCCTCCATGTTTGGTGTCCCTGCCGTGACAAACTGTGTTGACACCGTGGATAAAAAATGGGCCAAGGTGCTTTCATGAACATGGAAACTGAGAGAAAAACACACAATCAAAGATTTTTTTTTTCCCGAGGGCCGCGTCTCACTTTGTTCTCCTCACCGGTTTCTTTTCTCAGACACGACAACAACAACAACAACAACAACAAGTGTGACATAAAACTTCCTGAGATGTGCAAATAACATTTCCTCAATTTAATTGACTGAAACAGAGTAAGGAGTCTAGAGGTGATTTTGGTATTTTCACGACGTTACAATGGCAGCCGTGACTGACCGGTTTGCCCCCCCCCCCCCCCCCCCCCCCCACCCCCCCCCCCCCCCCTCTCCTCCTACACTCCTGCATTTCTTCTTTTCATCTCAGGCCTTTGCTTTAAATCACAGTCGCTCCTAATTTCCTCTCCACTTCCTCCTCTTTCTTTCTCTCTGTGTGTCGCTCCTGCTCCCACACATCCAGCGTCCCCCCTGATTAAAAGCATAAATCCGTCATGCAGGCCTCTATTAGCCGTGACATTCACTGCAGAGTTTGTGATATTGTCGGAGAGGAGATTGTCCCAGAGCTCAGAGGTAATTCAGGTGACATTCAAGATGCCGGGGAGGATTCTGTGAAGAGAGAGTCGTCTGTGGTGAGACAGGGACGGAAAAGGAAAGAATATTATATAAAAGAATATTGTGATAGCACAGCGGCCTTGTGTTTGTGTAGTAACTTTTGGTTTTTCGATTAGTTAAACTTCTCTAAAGATAAAATACTGAAGTAAAATGATGAAGTCCCTCCCACATACTTTTCTAATTTCTTTTCGATGACGTTGTTTTCAAAAGTATTGATATTCGCTTTTTTATATTTACTTTTGCAACACAGGACACACGTTCCCTAGTTAAAAACCTTGGAAGAGAGAATCAATTGTAGCTCATCTACAGAGACAGCTACACTTTGGACTGGAGGACGCTCAGTGTCTCCACCAATGTCCAACAGTCCCGTACATTTCTTCAAAAACAAGATGAGTCCAAAGGTTAGTAAACACTGTCTCGTTGACCACTGAATGAGAGGTGTCTGTCCGGCTCTGTGGAAAAACAAACGTTATGAAACCCAACATCAACAACTTACACAACCCGGTGACGGTGTCTCCTCTGCTCCACCTTCTCAGATCCCTTTCTGAGGCTCCTTCATTTTAAAGAATCGACAACAAGCAAATAACCTCTTTGCTCTGGAGCATCTCACACGGATCAACACAGCTGCTGTGCAGAAAATGAAAAAGCAGTTTTCATGGCTTTTTGCATATTTTCCCAATTTCAAATCCTGTTGATTCACTTTTGGCCGCAGATGATTTCCCTAAAAACACAATGAATATACCGGGAGTAAATTTAGCGCATCAATATTTAGATTAATTTTGGTTTTCACCCGTGGTCCTGTTTGCTCTCTATTTTTGTTTTCCTCTGTGGACGCATCAGCTCAGTGCTTCTCCTATGGGCCCAGTGTTTGATGTGGAGTAAAAGGCTCCAGGAGTTTATGAATGAATATTTTAAAAGGGATTCAGCGAGGCGGCGGGGCATAAAATGGTTCCTCTGTCCTCGCTGCGAGTCATCCTGCCGCAAGCCCGACTCTGGTATCTCATAAAAGCAAAGCTGCTTCACTCTGCTGGGAAGGGGAGTGGACGACAGGAGAGGCCCTGTGTGTGTGTGTGTGTGTGTGTGTGTGTGTGTGTGTGTGTGTGTGTGTGTGTGTGTGTGTGTGTGTGTGTGTGTGTATGTGTGTGTGCATTTGAAAGAGCCAGAGAAAGAGTGTGACACAGAAAAACAGGGGTGTGGGAAAAAAGGCCGAAAGAAAACGTCTGGTGCAGGAGTTTCTGAGATGGGGACTTGTGTTGGAGGAACCTGTGGGCTGTCGTATTCATGTCGGGTTGTTGACAAACAACAACAACAACTTTATAATCTCCTCAAGATGGGACAATAAAAAATAAAAAGCTTTCTAATACTCATAATACAATATCCACATTTTCTTGGCATTGATTATGAGCACGATTTTGATCAAGAACATCCTTCACACTTTCAAAAAACCCTTAAAACCGATTAAGTCTCATTACCACTTGTACCATTATCCACAGTTTGCATTTCTACTATTATTTTCTGTCCTTGGTTTGATGTATTCTCAGTTCCCCTAACTCTGTGAAGTGGTTACCTTGAAAAACCCAATATAAATCCAAGTTTTTATCTAAAGTAGTTTGTCAAACCATTGCCAACAAATCACTGGGCACACTGGGCACACAGGGCACGCCGACTCGATCAGCAGATCCAAGGCTCTGCTGCTGGATCTGTGTTTGCTGTCCTCCCTGTTGCGTCAGCGCTCGCTGCTCGGCCAACCCGCTGAAACCCTCACAGTCTGGTATCGGTGTAAGTTCAAAAACTACATCTACATGCAATGTGATCTCTGCTCTGGTCTCTGATTTTTCTTGGCCGCAGCCTCTGAAATTCCTCTTTGTCTGGTTCCAGCCGGTCGTTCTCTGCTGGTACGGGAGGCCGAGGGGAGAGGGAGGTCACGGTGGTGGGGCAAAGCAACTCCACTTGCACAAGCGTCCGTCTGTGTCTTCATCTTTTCTCCCATGTTCTGTGATAGCATCAGAGAGAGGGAGGCCAGACCCTGTGACAGGGAAATCTCATTCGCGTCTAATCGCAACAAAAATATATATAAGACAATTAAAACAAACACATTGGACTTTGTAATTTTCAGCGTGGGAGATCTCAGTCTTTTTCGGAGCGATCTGCTCTGACACTGAACATTTTTCAGATTTTTGGCGGTGGTGGTGTTGAGCAGAAAACTTGTGCTGATGCGTCGCCTTCCACCGCAGCCTCCGAGATTATCTCGGGGAAATCCCGTCCCTCAGGTCGTTCTGTGCTAAATGTCCTGAGTTGAGTGGAGGAATGCTAACATCTCTGAATGCATCGCCTCAGACATCTCCGGGGGAGGGGGGGCTTGGAGCTCAGACGGGGCAGGTGTGTGATAAACACACACACACACACACACACAGACACACGCACACACAGACACAGGAATCTGGTTCTGAAAATGGAATTCCCACTCGGAGTCAATCCTTGGGACTGATGTATGGCGTTATTATATCTCCGCACTGAGACAGTAAACAGTTTGTCTGTAAACACCCGAGGCAGAAAATAAAGATGGAGGATCCGTCTCCACTTTAATTATCGAGAAATGGAGCCAAATTATTGTTTGTACAAACGTTAGCGCAGCAGCGATCTGTTGAATGGAGCAGCTGAATCGAGGTCCCGGTGTTACACGTGCTCGGCCAATCGTGAGTCGGTCTCAGCCGCCAATCATGACAGTTCATCCTGTGTTTATAACTTATTAAATCAAAACCCAGAAAGATGAAATTTGGACAAATCATCAGTGTGAAATCAGTTGTTTATTTTAACTCTTTAGTCTGGTCCATTTCCTGTCCACTAACATGGAGAATGCAGTTTCCTTACCTTTGCTTCAAACTGCCACCAGGGGGCGATCAAGATGTCTTCACCTTTAGGAAGTCGTCAACCTTTAAAAACTGTAGGCTGTAGATAAATTCATATATCAAGTTCAAACTGGAACAGAATTAAACCCGTATATCAGAAGTTGCTGATACATTGGTGCATTATAAATTAGCTCAGTATATAAATATCTTCTCTGAGTCTCCAGCCGACAACGTCTTGAGACTTTCAGCTTGGACAGAAGTTGGTGAAAAGGTCAAAATCAATATTTTATAGCAGGTTCTGAGTAAATGTGTGATGGAAAATAAGGATGTTGATCAAAAGATGTCCTATAATGTGCTATAACAAAGTTCCCTGTGTCTTAATTGACTGAAATAAATGGGCTTAAATGTGTTTATCAATCAAAGCACAGTACAGTGAATCCATTTAGTTGATTTTACAGCTCAATAGATTCTCACAGGTCAATAGAAGTCTGTGTTTTTAGCTCTTAGCCTAAGTGTAATAAACCTAATGAAAGAAGCACAGCAGCAAAACACTGCTCACGCTCAGCAGAGACTCTAACAATAGGTGACCTGGAACAGAGTGGGAGTTCTCCAGGTGTATGATGGAGCCTGCTTGGCAGCCGTCAGCTGTCAGGCTCCAACAAAGCATGGGGGAAAGTAAATCATTGTATTAAAAAGGCAGAATAATCCGCTTTTAACAACTGTTCCAGGATGTGTTCACACCTTGTTTGCTCCGGGCCCTTCAGGCTTCTTCAGTTTATTCTGAACCAGGATACCAGGTGCCCCGCAGGATTGTTTTATTAACGACGAGTGCCAGATTCAAAGGAGCTGGTGATGCTGGTAGTGAAACGTGAGGATATTACTGTGTTAACAAAATTTACCAGTTCATAACCGACGAATAGACAACACACAGATCTGTGCCAGTCTGGTTATTAACCAGATCAAATGGTTTGGAGCAGACCTTCAGGTATGGAAACAGCCTCTGACACATTAGACCTCTCACATGAGCTTTATGTGTTTCATGTTTAGCTGCTTCACATGATGTATTCTCATAATTACATGAATGTGGGTTATGATGCAGTCCAGAATGAAAACTAGCAGCTCTGCACCTTTCTGACTTCCTGATCTGCTTCGGTAAAGATGATGCTGATGAATTAAAATGTGAAATCTCAGCAGGTTTGAAGGTTTCTGCTTATCTCACTTTATTTAAAATGCAAAGAACAAATATCATCTTGAAGAGTTCTTTCTTTTTAAGTCACAGGACACGATTTTTCCCACTGTTCATTCAGAATGAATCGTTCTCGTGAAAGGGTTTTACTGGTTTCGTTTGAGAGCACTTAAGGTGAATGATGTTTTTCTCTTCGTCTTCCTGCTGAATTCCCTTAAATGTTTGTTGTTTAAGAAAACAGGAAGACGGTAGAGCCTCGGTTCATTAGTTACTCTTTCAGCGAGGCTTTAGGTGGGCACAGCCTGGGGGCAACTCTCACTCTAAACACACACAACTCAGCACTGTAAACACATGCTCTCACACACGCTGGACCTATCGAGGAACAAGCAGCTAAACAGGCGTAGATGCATGTTTACCTCTCGGTGCAATTAAGAGCGAGTCCAAACTATAGATGAATTCACAGTCCTGCTCACTGTCTTCCCGGAGTGGCGCACACAGGCGTGCACACAGAGGTGTGATCTGCCAGGCGAGGCCGTGAAACGCTGCGATGTGAGAAAACACCTCGCCGAGCAAACACAGCCTCACAAGGCGAGCGCTTGTTCCGAGGCCAGACCCCAGAGCAGCGCTCCTCACATCTCTGCGAGAGGAGGAGAAGAAGAAGAAGAAGAAGAAGGAGGCGAGGGAGGAGAGCGGAGGGAGTGATCGCATGAGGCCGGACGGGAGGAGATAAGAGGCATTAAAGACGTGTAGAGGAAGCAACAGGTGGAGAAAGATACAAGAGGAACAATACAAGAGAGTCCAGAGACGACTGAGGACCGAGTTTTAACCTTAGTTTGGGAAGTGAAGGGTTATTTGAAGCAAGAAAATTCAAATAAAGCAAATCTTTCTGTACAAAGAGTTTGGAAGGTGACGTCTTTCCAAAACCAAACAAGTAAAAGTTGAGGGAATTGATCAAACAGTGTCTATTTGCTTTAAGTTGCTATATTTATTCTCACTAAATACATAATGCAATATTAACCAAAGTTACTTCTAATGGTTTGAATCTTCACCATTTCAAACATCCACTGTTTAGTTGTTCTTCAGTTTGTGGTGAAGTCGACCTTGCAGGTCAGTCCTGCTATTTCTTTAAGTTGTCTCGTTTACACTGGCTGGTTCTGGTCCTATAAGATTTCTTTCAAATACAAACATGAAGCCAGCAGCTAAAAAACGAAGTGATATTCCTATTTTATGTTTTTCTTATTAATAATCATTAGCTAAAGAACCACTTACTTTTCGTCAAGGAGATATAACTTTAGCCTCAGCATATGATATTAATATTTATACGTACACCAGCTTGAAACATTGACAGTGAGCCACAGATGCATTTTTACGGGCTGACGAGGTTTAGTAGCTAGCCAACTACCTCGAAATGTTAAAGAGTAAATCACTGTCAGCTTTTTGAAGTAATTGATAATGATGTTAATTAGCTAGCTACATCATTTTAAACCAACTGAAGGAGCCGAATTGGGGTGAATTAGCTAACTAGCTTGAAACCTTAAATGTTTACCAACGGATAATGCTAACGGTTGGTGAATTAGCTATCTACATATATAAAACAGTCAAAAACCCCCCACTACACTTCACAACCAGAGAAAAGTACTTGGAGCATAACTTCATCTCCTCCGCTGGAGCTCTGGTTTCCCACGGAGTGTTTGACATTCGGTTCTTGAGGGCGACCATGCAACACAACAGGGCCCCAGATCCTACTCCACTTTCCACAGAGACAACAATGAGCCACGATGTCTGGAATCCAACATCTCATAGAATCGTTTCTTTTTCTCCCCTCAAAAAAACGCCTCGGTTTTCCCTCAAGCTCATACGCAGACTGTTTTGAGAAATGTGAGCTTGTTATGCTTTATGATCTGTAATCTGGCGTCTTATTGACACGTTGCCTCCGCTTCCACGAGAGAAACTCCTCAGGAACGTAACTCAAACATTCCTCGCGGCCTCACGCGGAAAAAAAGGCGAAAAGGTCGTCCGAGGCTGTGGATGTATTTCCAGGCACGTCCTGCTGGTTTTTTGAAAAAAAAGGTTTCTTTAAGGACGAATCCAGCTCGGCTCATTCTGTACGACCGGTCTCCCCCTCCCGTGAATTTGAGTCCCGCTCTAAAATCCGTCCACGAAGTTGAGCGGCTGCCAAACATTCTAACGACTGCTCTGGAGCCAGGGGAAATTGAACATGAATAGTCTTTCTGCTTTGTTTTCTGTGTGTGTGTGTGTGTGTATTTTTGGGGCCAGAAAAAGACCCACATGTACAGTTCTGACATTAATTCTCTACTCGCTTATGATTTGTTAAAGAGCTTTCTTTTTTTTTTTTCAGTTTGAGGTAAATTACTTTACCCTCCTCAAACATAGGATAATCGATTCTGACACTTTTTCCACTCTGGAAAACTTTCCTCTGATTGGATGACGAGCGCTCGGTTCTGTTGTCGAACACATTTTGGGTTGCTATGATGCCTGGCACCCGGCTCACAGGATTGGTTGTTTATGTTGGCGGCGACACAGCTACCAGCTAAAGGTTGAGTCCAGCTGTAAGTATATGCTATGGGGAATATACCCCCCCCCCCCCCAACACCACCACCACCACCGCCCACACAATCAAAACAGAACCAACGTCAATACCATTTATTAAATATCCAGAAATCTTTCCGCCGTGTGTGTGTCTGTGTATTGTGTGTTTGTTTTATCGGCAACCGGAGCCGGCTGCCACATTGCTCACCGAGAGACATTTTGTTTGCAATACATCACGGTGATGATGCACATTAAACCGCCGGTGTTCCCAAGTTTTGAAATGGCATCCAGCATTCAGAGCTTCCTGCGTTCCCTGTCTGCCCCCCCCCACCCGAAGCATCTGTGAGCCATCAGCCAAACGACAATTCACAAACAGAGCGGCTGAAAACAAACGGAGCCGAATAAAGAGCAAACAAACAAGAACGACTCCTCCACGTGCATCAGCGTCTCGAGAACAGGAAGTGATTTGTCTCATTGTGAGCGTGGTCGTGCTTTCTGCATGTTTGTACGACAACTGAGGAAATGATCTGGAAAGTCTAAATAGAATTTGTTCATTTGTTTTGTTTTTCGTGAATAGAAACTTTGCATGAAACCATTTTTTTTTTTGCTTCACAGGTTTCCTGGTTAAAGTTGATTGAGTGTCCAAGGTCAAGGTTGGCTAATGGTCTTACTGTGACTGTGTGTGTGTGCGTGTGCACGTCCACTTCTCACCACATGCACGTGTATGATCTCCCCAATCTGGTGGCCGGATCTGGAGCTTCAGCTCCTCGCCGAGACACCGCGCTCATTGAGATTGAAAAGGACAGATTATTTCTGGCATTCCACATCTGGTAGCAGTTGAGAGGCCGAGGATCCGCTTCTTCGGAGAAATATACAAATATGTAGGACAAAGTGCACAGAGATCGAAACTGTGCCACTGGATCCGACTGCGTGGTGGAGTTTGGGACAGGAACATTTCATTTTAACCGTAGTGTGGTCACCGTATCAGATCATAGTGATATTATTGTTATTTTTTTGTTGATCTGCTCGGTTAAATGCGTCATCCATTGCACTTCTGTCCATTTGTGGGGAGAGATCTCTCACTTATATTCTCACTGAGGTTTCTGCGTTTTTATTCCCTCTGTTAGAAGATATTCTGTGACGTACTTTTTTCTAACCCTAGAAGGATAAGGACAGAAGATATTGAACCTTGTACACATACACAACCCCTTTAAGGCAAATTATGACTTGTGCATATGAGCCATACAAATAAATATCTATTGTTTTCTTTATCCTGATTGTAAATACCTCAGAGAGTTTTGTGAGAAAATTGATGACCACCAACAGATTAGCCTAGCTTAGCATAAAGACTTGACACCCAAATGTGATCAAATCTGCCAACCAGAACCTCTTAAAGAAGAATGCCAAGAAATTAGCAGATACACACACACACACTGATATTATTCTAACATCTGGTCCATTAACACCTGTGTATGTGAATATTCTTGCCATGTGCTCCTGCTCTCTGACGTGTGACCTGTTGATTTGAATTATTTACCGTTTGCATGTGAACTGATTCATGCGAGAAGCTGTCAGACCCCCCCGACCGGCGTCCGGCGTCTTTCTTCCTCTGAATCAGCTGCGTAATTGCGACATAATTACTCCGACTCGTCTCAGCGGATCTCTACCTGGTTGAGTCGGTGCCTGAATATCAATGCATCCTTCGAAAGTTAGTTCTGATGGGTTATTTGGAGGCAAAGCAGCTCTCGGGAGGGGGGAGCACACGCTGCACTGCATCATAAATCTGAATTGATAAAGTGATGATTAGCATTTCACCTGCAGGAGGACAAGAGAGAAATCAGAGAAGCACTTTGTGTGTGGAAGACAAATCGGATTTGGGACTGAGGGAGATTCTACTGCGGTGCTGGAGGAAGTATTCTGATCTGTTTGTAGATTAAATATAATACTAAATTATTAAAGTCATCAATTAAGAGTAAAAGTCTCTAGGAATCTCAGAATGTATTAAAAGTTGAAATGCTCAATGTAGAAAACTGCTTTATATATATGGTATTCTGAAGAAGGAGTTTTATAGTTCTAGATGTTGTTTTTCTAAATACTTTATATTTTGCTTTGGATCAATTGAAGCAGTCATTTGATTAATTGCTAAAATAATTATTTATCAAACCAAAGAAAAGTGAGAAATATCCATCCCAGCTGCCCAGACAACAGGTGATACCTTCAGTTTAATTGCAAAGTCCAACCAATGGTTCGACCCTCAAGGTTTTTCAGTTTCGACAAATAAAAGGAAACAAAATCTTGTATTTGAGAAGCAGAAACTGGAAAGTTTTGGCCTTTGTGCCTTTAAAAATGAATTAATAAGTTCTAAATAGCTGTCAATGAATGAATGAGCACTTTGGTTGTTAAGTTGGGACAATAAGAAGCACACAGGAAGCAGATGCATGCTGTTGCTTCAAAAGGTCCAGACTAACATGCAGTACTTGAGTTTTTCAACTAAAATATCTAAATTATTTGTTTTAGAGAAGTTTGGACACTAAAATAAAAGGTTTTAGACTCGATTCAGCCACAGAAAGACATTCAAAACCATATAAATGCCAATTCATGCAAATAAAACTGTTGATTTTATTTCCTCTACCTTATATGAAACAACCTCCATGTGCTTTAGCAGAATAAAACCCCAGCTGGCCCCAAGAGGCCGGTGGAAATCATTTACCTCTCACTGTCAACATGATAACACTGCACGCTGAAATATTAAGAGCTAGCGAGTCGCAGCCTTCCCCCCCTCTAATAAGAGGAAGCTGTGAGCTGAACATTTATATTGACATTCAATTCACCACAGTGTTTGCTTTTCAAATGAGGCTATTGACAGTTTGAAAAGTCACAACAGTCACAATCCAGCGGTTTGCACATCCGAGGTGACACCGGAGCTGTTTCCCCCGGTGGATTAAAAGCGTAACGAGGAGCGGCTGAACCTTTGTTTCCTTTCAATTAAATCTCTGCTTCTTCCATCTCTCCTTTTTACTTTTCATCATTCTTCTTCTTCTTTCAACCTGCTGTCAACTGATATGATTTGTCAGGGGGGGCGCTGATAAACAAATAACAGCCCTGGTCGTCTTGTTTGCAGCGGGTTCAGCCGGAGCCCCTGTCGCCGCCGCTGCTGTTTAATGATGTCTGGCCTTGTTTGCTGCTGACAGTGGTCTCCACAGCCAGGGCCCCTTCGTCTCCAGGCTAATTAAAGTCATTCTTCAGTAATATTCCTAAATCAACTGTTTCCTCTTGCCTATTTGAGGCCTAATTGGAAGCATGTGCACTCAAGCCAAAGGGCTCCTTTTTAACCCCTGACACTTCAAGAATGCATCAGTCGCGCTCATTGATTTGGCTTCAGCTTTTGTTTTTCCTCTTTTCTTCATTGTTGCAGCCAGAGAAGAAAAAAACATACGTGACTGTTAAGTTTAAACTATTTTCTGTGTTTTGTGTTTGTTGGATCGTTTTGTGGCCGAGTTGTTACGATGCTTTAGGGGAGTGTTATCTAAGCGTCAGCATGTGTGTGTGAGTGTTTGTGTCTCTGTGGACAACACGTCCCTGTCCGGCTTCACCGCTGACCCCGTGATTCACGCTAAGAGGGTCGAGTCAGGGCGGGGGGGTCAGCGACCTTTCCTATCCGAAGAGAAGTTTTCGACCAGAAAGAAAAGAACAAAACTAAGTGCCTGGAGCTGCATTCAGATTTCTGATCCCTTTAAACACAGGTCACGCAGCCTATTAACCCAACATTACTTACTAATAATACATTTTACTCTAAGGTGGCTGATTACTTGATACTTTCATTGAGCATTTCTAGAACAATGTTTTCTAAAACATTAAAAAAAACATCCCTCTATCCATCCGTCATCTAGGAGTCAATGGGGCCAATCCCAGTTGACACTGGGCGAGAGGCGGGGTCCACCCACAGGTGACTAGTATCGCAACGTATAGAGACTAATGACCAATCTCAGCTACGGGTGATTTAGAGTTGCCACTTAACCTTAGCTGCATGTCTTTGCCCGCAGGGGGAGGAAGCCCACACAGGAGGACAGCAGGTTCAAACCAAGAACAGCAATTTACCAAGAACAGAAGATTCGCTGCTGATTTCACATCGATTGCATCATCGGGACGGAGCCTTGTAGAAATCCTCTGTGATACTGACTTTGTTATACTTTGGTGTGATGCAGCTTTAAAACATCTTGGAGAATAAAGAAAATATTGAATGAAACAACTCCTGCACCTCATACACACTGTTTACTGGGATTGTAAACACATTGAGAACACTGTGTGCAAATGTAACTTCTTTTGAAGGGAAATCATTCTGAAAATCCGTGTATATTTCGTGGCTGTTTAAGCTCCGTTGTTATTTAAATGTTCTCCATTTGAGACAAATTGCCTCCCGCCTGACTTCCCTGTGCAACAAAGCACAAGGCTGTTTTTTTTTTTAAAAACAAAGACAATGCAGTTAGCAGTGGCGTTACAAACTTCAGGGTTTTCAGGATATGCTCTTTTCTTTCTACCGTCTTGGCCACGACACAAATGTTTAGCGCCTATCTGCCTGCTCCAGTAAACAGCCGCTTGCTCTGGTGTTTATCTACAGAGGCTGGTTGCCGGTGAACTTCATTAATGTCACTCGATTTGCATGAGCGCTCAGGTTGTTATGACGTTTAGGAGCCGAGGCTGGTGTGTTGCTCTTCTCGCCTCGTGGAACAACACAAAAGGAAATTGTCGTAAATCTACATTTGCACGAGCAATCGGCTCAAAGACAAGAGGGAGTTTTATTGTTTGAGCAGAGCGATGGCCGTCAGTCACTGAGGAACCCGGGCTTCACGTGGAGGAAACAAATGTATGGACTGGAAACAGGAAGCTGATTCCTTAAGCTTCATGTGTTGTTCTCGCTGGCTGCAGCAGAAGGTCATACGCCCCGCCTCCTCCATGTTAGTGGACGGGACATGGACCAAACTAATCTTAAAAAAGGTTTCAGTCATTTCTGTTTAGTGCTAATTTTTCTGGTTAGTTTTTAAACGTTGTGATTGACAGCTGAGACCGACTCACCATTGGTTAAGGGCACAAATCAGCGGGACCTTGCGTCACCAGCCCCAAACTTTGGGATTTATCTCTGAACAGTGGAAGCTGAGACGTTTCTTCCATCTTTATACACAGGCCACGATTCAGAGTGGAGATAAAACCCACTGCCGCTCAGCTTCTCCTGGTCTATACGTCCTTATTGCTGCTATAGCTGCTTTGTGAAGAGGAGCGACCGCAGTAACCGTGTAAATGACTGTTTATGGGCAGACTGATGATTGTTTTTGTAAGAGTGAAAGATGCTGAAAGGACGGGGAGAGAAAGAGAGATGATTATGGAAAGTGCAAGTAGACAGAGTCGGCTGCCTCCGCACTGTAACACTCGACCAGCAGCAGCACAAGCAGCTGAGCTCCATGAAAGAACACTGCTTCTATTGTGCTGCACTCATAACCACCATGATATAGACATTACAAAGCACAGAGCCTGTTTCTTAGGATGTAGAACACAAGTCCATACAACTTGTGCACCACATGTACATACACACTAGTAAAGACACGTCTTCAAATATCCGCACTGCACCAGATCACTGAGGCTCCTTTCTGAATGTTACAGGTGTGGAACCAACCTCACAGGTGGTTTAAGTTGAGACATGAAAATGCTTTAATTAATTATTCGCACGACATTATTGATGGAAAAGATATGACGTGAATAAGGGACTGATATTTATGAGGTTGTGCAATTTGGTGAATAAATCTGGATCAAGTGAATTTGAATGTGCACTAATAAAGAGAAATAACTTGTGTGTTAGAAAGTTATAACCTTGTTGTCGTGTCTGTCCTTTGGCTAGAAACGTATTTTATTATCTACACAATCAATAATCATTCAGGGGAAGCAAAGTGTATATAGAATTTGATAAACATGAGAGTTTACCGGTTTCCCTCAGGTTTACCAGTTGCCCTCAGGTTTACCAGTTGCCCTCAGGTGACCGGTTTCCATCAAGATCCGTGTCAAAGGTCCTGTGGAGGTACTATGGGCACAGTGGCCTCTGCTGGGAGGTAAGGGCACTGCACACAGGGGGTAGGGCTTGATATCAGAAACGTGGAGGGGCTTTCACACATCCACGGCTGCTAATTACTTTAGCCCTGTATTAGTCTATGTACTTCTGCTCATGCTTACTTTAAGATAATGAATCCCAATCTCCCAACTGTTGTGGTGGATTATAATTGACATCGACGGATCCCAACTGCTCACTGGGAGAGGGCTGTGGGAGGGGGAGGTGGAGTAGGGGGGGTGCATCTGTCCTCCCTTTGCACAGCTGCTGCAGAATTACGACAGAAATGTTTGCCTTTTTAATTGAACCCGTGAAAGTGCTGGTTTTTGTGAGATTAAATCAAATCCAATTATAGCTCAATTGTTTTTTGAGTACAGGAGTTAAGTAAACTCGCTGTCACATCACGATATCGACATCGGGGATCACCTCGTCATCGCTCGCCCCGATGAGAGGTCGAGAGGAAGCCGGGTGTCGTGTTTGATGAGCGGCTCTACCTCCGCCGACCGTGTTGCATCGTAGTTGTGTAGCGTTTTTGTAGTAGTGTTTCCTACAAAAACAGTAAAGGAATCACACCCTCTTGAACCTTACATCTGGAAAAACCTCTCGCTGTTTGAAGGCAAACTTTATCACAACATGGAAACACTTGTATGTGAATAAATGTCAACCACTGACGGAGAGAACACATGAAACTAAACTTACAACAACAAATACTGTTGTCTTAACGCGACACATTCAGCCTGCATGTACAGTAAGGGGTGTCTCCCTGTAAACAGCTCTCTCAGACCTCACTAAAGCTATTTTCAGTTTGTTATAATCAAGTAATTGCAAACAGGGTCTCGGAGAGTTCTAGCTTTAGGCTCCAAGGAGCAGAGATCGGCCATTAAAGTGGAATAAAATGATCCAGTTTAATTCTTCTCTATCGGGCGGCCTGACGTTCTGCGAAGGCGAGAGTGTGTGCTTCTGTTTCATGTTTCAGAGCAGAGCGTTTTACAGGGTGTAATTGAAAGGCTTTTATGTCACAGAGTGTTTGGATCCAGAGCTAGAGCTGTCGGTTAAAGCCCGACTCCGACAGAGCACGCCTCCTCAGTGTGAGAGCGGACGCTCAGCGGAGGAGACATGAGAGCTTCTCTCGGATCTGAAACGATAGCTTGAACCTTTGGAGCCAAATAACAACATGCACAGACACAAAAACATACTGATGTGTGTGTGAGGGACAGTTGAATCAAGATGGCGGCGTGAAACAGCCTTGGGCTTGTCCACTTGTTAACTTGTTTATTAGAGAGGAAGTTTTTCTTTTGGGGACAACGACATTTGAAACATAAAAACATTTGAAATGTGTCTTTCCGTGGTTTAAATCCAATTGAGTTTCTCCACGATGTCTTGAATGTTTGTCTCCTTCTGTCCCCAGTAGATTTGTTCATGTCCCAGTAGAGCACTAACCTCCATCTAGACCCAACTGTTGTTTTTCCAATCAAAATACATTAATTGTTTGTAAGGGAATTAATGAAAATGCTGAAAAACAATGTTAAAGAAAGTGAGAAAAACATATCTGCATCTTCCCCCTGATCTGGATCTGTACCCAATTTAAAAGAATTCTTCCCTGACCCATAATGCATCCCTCCACCAAGTTTCCATCAGCTAGTATTTTGTGTAATCCTGCTGACAAACAACCGAATGCAGACTTAAACACTACCTCGTTTCCCATGAGACGAGAGCAGGCTTGAGAACCGCCAACGCTTCCATCCTCCTGCTCCAACCTCATCCTCCATCGCTGCCATGCTATGACATCACCGCCCTTCCTCCGCGCCGTCGGCCCTGTGGTCTGGACCCCTGATTCTCTGGCTCGGAGGCCGACGCTCTCTAAAAGAGTCGGGCCACTTAATCCGAGGCTGACAGACAAGAAAATAATGGCTCTTGGATTTCATGAGGTCCCGTTGCTCTCTCTCTCTCTCTCTCTCTCTCTCTCTCTCTCTCTCTCTCTCTCCACGTCTCCCTGCAGTGTGTCAAAGTGAATATTCGCTGTGATGCAACCCGACATTACACGGCTCAGATTGCCCCCCCCAAATTAGATAGAGCGAGTTTGCTTTGGCTACACTCACTGTGCCACAAAAACCTGGGAACAGGATAACCTCCAGAAATGTTCTCTAATGACCCACACATGGCAGTGAAATGTGACCCAGAGCGAGAGATAATCACTGTCATTCAGTGCTGGAGCGAATCAGTGTGGCCGTTAACACTGAGACCAGCACAGACCCACACGAGGGGTCATGGGGTCAGTTCAGTGACCAATAGACGAAAGTCTATATGTGTTTAAAAAGTTGTATTAACTTTTTCATCAGGTTTGGCCCAGTTACCACATTCCAATTGTATTTGGAAGAGAGAAGAAAGGCTAAATGGTAAATTAGAGCTGAAACGATTGCTTTGATTATCTTGATTAATCACTGACAGAAAATTAGATGGAAACTAGAATTACAAACATGGATTGATTTTATCTGGGTGGTTTGAATGTTTGTTTATTTCGATTATTTAATTTACTCTGGTAGACTTGCCTCAAAACATAGTTTAACAAAGAGCCTTAGTTGACTGTATCTGGGATGTTTGATAATTAACTCCGACCCAGAGGTTTTTGCTTTCTCCCCTGTACGTTTGTTTCTTTGTTGATTTCCTCAAAATTTCTTGTTTGGATCAGTGAAGAATTCAGAAACATTATTATTATTATTTCATGTCACTCTCCATGAGCTTTATCCAGCTGTAGTGTCACTATAACAAATACCCTCTACCATCCTGACTTCGCCTTTTCCTGCAGTTCCCCCTTTTCTGTCCCATGTGAGCTTCCGTACTCTGGTTTCAGTTTCAGGAAGTAGCGACGCTAACAACAACAATAGAGGAAACACACTTCTCTCGCCACGTTTTTTACAAACTCATCTCGTTAATGTGACCATGTTAAATTATTATTTCACTGTGGTTCCAGTCTGTGGTCTGGTTTGACTCCACCACCGGGGGAAAGGAGGTGTTTCCCCCTCGTTTGAAGCTACTTTTTCGGGGAGCCAGGTTAGCTACAGGAGCTAACGTTACAGTGACTTCAGGTGGATGGAGATTAAGTGATCAAACTAAGGTGAGTGAATAAATGAATGAGTTTATATCTTGTTGTAAATTTACTGTGCTCTGTCTTTAATCTCCTGTTAAAGTTGAGATATAAGTTTAAACTCAAGCTGTGTATTGACATTATTTCTGATCAGGCACCATTGATGAAGAGTTTATAAACCACATATACATATGTGTTGATGATTAATAATCTATTCATGAAGTGTTTGAAGTTTAAAACACTTCCTGAATTGATATCCACCAGCATGAACGTTTTATTTAGCCCCTAATTTAATTTTCATTTTTTTCCACATCCACTGATCCTTGACATCTGGACCCAAATCCAGTTTATTAATGCAGACATCTTCCAGACTGAATTTATTCATGCGAGAACATTTCTTAGTCATATTTTAACATTTATAATTGCTTGTGACAGCCTAACTTTTGCAGATCTTTTACCGCAGGTTGAAAATAGTCCATTGAACTAAATCACGGTGAGGGAGGATTCTACAAAACCTCGAAGATATACATATTATTAATAGCTATATTTAATCAAAAAGGTATTAGTTTGGCAACTCATACATTTTCAATTTGCTACTTTTAAGTCTGCAATTTTTTAATAAACTAAATCAATAATACTGGTCTAGAAAAACCTTAGTTATTATTTGAATCACTTCTCACCTGTTGTCAAAATGTGTTATGATTATTTTGTAGACGATGCCTCGCATGCAGTCCGGTGTGTGGAGGCATTTTACTCCGGCCATTAAAGATGGCAGGGAAACCTTCATGTGCAACTACTGTGCCAGGACGTACACGAAGAACGCAACCAAGATGCAGATGCATTTGGACAAATGCAAGGGGTACTGTGTGGTTTCACAGCAGTCCCCGGAGCCTGATGGGAGCTCTGCTGCTGCCTCCATCCCCGTTCCCTCCTTCCCATTCCTACCATCTGCCGATCCGGGGGGAGAGTTCCTCATTGATTCAGTGGATCAGCGCAGCCAGGCATATGCTGATGAGTGTCTGGCTCGAGCTGCGTACGCCACTTCCTCGCCCCTCAGTCTCACAGACAATGTTTATTGGAAACGATTTTTCAGCGTCCTGCGGCCGGCTTACTGTCCGCCCACTGCAGCGGCTCTGTCCTCTCATCTGTTGGACTGCGAGTATGACCGAGTGCAAAACCAGGTTCACGACGCGATAGAGAAAGCCGACTGTGTCACAGTCATCTGCAGCGGCTGGTCCAACACTGAAGAAACCGGAACTATCGCCTATGTTGTGGCCACTCCTGTACCGCTGCTCTATAAATGCACAAACATGAAAGAGCAGTCACATGCAAAGACTTCCATTACTGAGGAACTGAAAGAAATCATAAACGAGGTGGGACCACAAAAGGTCTTTGCTGTCGTGACGGATGACGCCCCGGAAATGATGGCCACCCGGGCTCAAGTGGAGGAAGCGTTCCCACACGTGTCAGCTATTGGCTGCACAGCGTTTGGCATCCAGCAGCTCTTTGGCGACATCCTGGAACAGCCGTCGATTAAAGCATTGTGCAGGAGAGCTGAGCAGGTGGTGAGGTATGTTAGAGAACAGAAATTATCAGCAGAGACGTTTAGCGGCTGGAAGAATACAAAGATAAGAAACCACACTTCCAATGGAGGAACCCTGGTACTCCCTGGAGGCTCTGACCGGACTGGTGTGCTCAGCATGTTCAGCAGCCTCCTGGAGGGTCAGACGTCTCTGCAGGAGATGGCTGTCTCTCCCACACTTCACATTGAAGCATCCACCAGGGCTACCTTACAGGATCCTGCCTTTTGGAAAGGGCTGATCAGCAGTCAAAACCTGCTGTACACGATCTGGAACTCTATTGATTTCATGAAACGAGACGACACTGCGCTCTCTGGTGTTGTTGACATGTTCAGTCAGTTGAGATACCACATCGGAGCCACTCTGTCTGGGTCCGTGCTGCACGGCACGGAACAGAAAGCTGTCTTGGCATCATTAGACAGATGGCAGGAGTTCTGCGTAAAGCCCATCCATGCAGCAGCGTACATGCTGGATCCCAAGTATGCTGGACAGCAGACACTCTCCGGGGAGCAGATTAACAGTGCTTACTACGTGATATCCAACCTGTCACGCCATCTAAATCTAGATGAGGGCAAAGTGCTCGCCAGCTTCGCCAGGTTCTCGGCCAAAGAGGGACTATGGAAGGGGACGGGGATATGGAGCTCATGCCAGCACGTGTCTGCATCCACCTGGTGGAAGGGGCTGTGTTCCTCTGAGCCGCTGTCGGCCGTGGCCTCAGCTATACTTCAGATCCCTCCGACTACAGGAGCTTGTGAAAGCCTGCGGTCGCGGTTTGGAAGTACAAAGGTGGAAGGTTCTCTCTCAGCTGACAGGGTGCACAAACTGGTAGCAGTGCAAGTGAATCTCAACTTGTTAGATCCAAGTGAGTGTGAGTACACGCCGCTGGACAGTGAGGAAGAGAAGAAAGTTTTATTTGAGTCTGAGACTCAGTAGGGATTTTGGATTCATCAGCCAAAATATGTTTTTTATAACTAGAACAGTCTGCAAACAAGACCCGACCTCAGGAATCCAATCAAGCAGCACAAAAATATACAAAGTCATTCATACATTAAATGTGATGGATATTTTTCATCTAGATCTCTGTATTAATCCCTGGGAAGTTGACGAGAACGGCAAAAGGATGAATGAATGAGCTCTTTCCTGACTTGTACCACATCATTCCACAAATATTTGTGGTAATGTGTTGAGCAGTTTGTGTGAAATGTTGCTGCAAAAAAAAAACTTTCAATATCACTGAGGCTTGATCATTTGTAGTTTAACCATAAAGTTAACTATAAACTTTAGCATATAATACATGTTTCTTGTAAATGCTCATCATTTCTGGGTTGTTTATTCTGTCAAATGAAAGTTTTAGTTTCTGCAAATGTGAACGCAGACACCGATATGACTGTGAAACGGTCACATTGGCTGATTTATATCACCCAACCAATGAAGGAGTTGGACTCTGATAGTATCACACAGATCATTTGTTACACACAGCGTATGAATGATTACAATGTAGTAATCTTTCATAGTTAGTCTGTGATTGCACTTTTAAGGAGTGAGAAACTTTGATTTGGGTTCGGATCCCATACAATGTAAACTCAGTTTTTAACCTGTATTAACTTCATAATCCCAACATGAAACGCTAGCTGACTGAGTAATGGTGCAGGGTAAAGAACTGAGAAGTCAGCTGAGGTCATGTTGGCTGCTGATCTGGCCAATGATGAGCCAGCGCTGGTAACTGAGAGGTAACTGGATCCGTCTCTGACTCAGCTGGACAGAAGTTTGTCCCTCACCCTGCACCATAGACTATCTGTAATAAATACAGATTGATTCTTCTCTGTTAAGACTGTTTACATGATGTAAATAAAATAATTGTTTTTATTGAATATTTTGTTTGCTCTGAGTTAAAGACTTTTCCCCCACTAATAAAAAAGGTTTTTACAGAATGTATAAAATATACTTGGAACTTAATTAAATAAAGGGGCTGTTCATAGCAACCATCTGCTATCTTAGCTTAGCATAAGTCACACAAAAAGAGGACAACACAGCTTGTTGTTTATGATGGGTTACATACAGTTATTGTTAAGTTGGCTACTAATTGACTTAAGGAAATTACTTCTTCACGCCAAGAATAGAACCCACCACACACCACACCACCGCCTGTAAAACTGAACCTTTATGTTTTTAAATGTTTTGGTTTTTAAAGTGGAATCGATCTTCTCATCTCCCAGAAAAAGTCTAAACTAAATGAAACTATTGCTCGAAGGAACAAATTAACTCCAATTCATGAGGTAACCTTTAAAGATTTATTGAAACACAATAAAGTCAGCCTCTTAAATAGCGAAGCACTGAGGCTCGTTGTGTTTTCTCACAATCACTTTTCCTTTATCTCCTCTGCTGTTGGTTGGTCTCAGGGTGGCCTCGGGGGGGGGGGGGGGGGGGGGGGTTGGAGCAGAGATCTGGGCCTTGTAAATACTCACATTATTAATCTTAATAGGAGCGAGCCTGGACGAGCTGTGGAGGTGACTCTGCCTTGAAGGGAGCAGACCTTGTGTAAACCACAGACTCCTTTTCTCCACAGCGTCACATCACAGTAAATCTCCCTCTGCCTACGCCCCACGCACTCTGCCGCCCATTCGGCTTCAAATGGGGATTTGCAGGCAACTGACAACAGACGTGTGGGCAGTAAATAAGAGAGTTGGTATATATCATTTTCCGTGATGTGTGCACTTAATAGCAGGTGGCAGTGCGTCGGTTTTAAAGTTGCCCTTTGTGTGATGCAGTCGTTTCTGGCAGAAAGCATGAAATTACCCTTCGCTCAGGTTGTGGTTTCATCCTTATTTCATCATTTGTTGCAAGCCCCGGATTTACCAGCGGTGACGCCACGTTGTCAGCTGGAGGTGTTTCTGTTCCCTGATAATTCAACACGCTACAGAACCTTGTTTACCGCTGCCCTCAATGTCTGGTGTTGTTTTATATTTGTTATTAATGTCAACACATCCCATTCAAAAACAACTAAATCGACATTGTTTCGTCCCGTCTTACATCACTTTCAGATTTCTCTAGCCAATAACACTAAGGATCAAGCGCAGGAATTTCTAACTGGAGACAGAAATGGTCAATATTTATGCAATTTATTTCTGATGTAATATTTATATATTCAGATCCGTGCAGTGTTTGTTGAAAATGTCAAAAATCAATGTCTGAATCCTCGCCAAATTTGAACATGGGTCTCATTCTTGACCCATGTTCCATCGTTCCACCAAATTTCATGGAAATCCATTTTGTTTTTTTCTGACACAATCCTGCTAACAAACAAACAAAGGAACAGTTCAGGGCGAAAACATCCTCCTTGGCAGATGTGATTCAAAGTTTTTCATTTCTTTATGGGCCCGGCCCCTGACTGAAGAAACACAATATCTCAACAGCATTAGCTTCATGTAGATACTCAAGGATCTCAGGAGGAAGTTCTGTCAACAATAGCAAACAATGGAAAACATTGTTCTTTCCTCTGGGAGTTGTGATTGTGATTGTGATTGAGCTGTCTTCCTTATTAAAGCTTGTATACAGCCCATCACCCTCCAAGTCTCTGGGCACTGAGAGGAGATTGAGACGTCTCTGTTAACTCTGGACATGTTTCACTGCGGAGGGGCACCCTGCAATTTGTCTGTAGTCCTGGGATGTTTAGCACAGGGCTCAGTTAGGAATGTATTACCGTGCAGTAATTAATGTCAGATGAGATCGGCTGTAATTTGGTAATCTAATCAGGTCCACAAAGTATCGCTGCTGTAACAGCTGGTGCCAATCCAACTGTAACTCCCCCCCCCCCCCACCCGTCAAGGCCTGATACTATTATCTTGGCCTGGAACAATGGCTGGCTGCAGCCGTGAGTGTGCGCATGAGGCGGAGGAGAGCGCTGGTAAGGAACCACTGGGGCGGCTTACACTGCAAACAAAAGCAAGCTTGTCCGAGGATCATTCACGAGAGAGAGTTTTATTTTTTACACTCGTATCAATGGCTGAGCTGAAAACCCCTGAGGGGAAAGGTGCAGTGTGAGATTCTATCAACAAAGTGTCTCACTGCTCAATCTCCAGCAGCCTGGACCATGTCTCTTTTTACCAGGTATTTCAATTATGTCGTAAAGTCTCTGAGTTTCTCAAGCATCGTTTTTTATCAACTGCCAAGCTGCAAAGAAACGATTGTTTTGTGAACGTGAGTGGTTTAAAAATGAGCGTGCAATCTATATAAATAATATGTTTTGTTTTCTCAGTCATATGAGCTTAAGCCAACAAAACAATGTAGAGCGTGAAACTATAGAAAGTCATAAAAAGATAATTTCTTAGTTTGCATCTGCGCCAACATTTCATGGATTCTTTCTTGGCCCATGTTCCATCCTCCCAGTAGTTTTTGTGTAATTCTGCTGACAAACAAACAAACTTAGAAAAAGTTCTTCTGTGACTTGGATACCACTTCGAGTTCACAGGTTCAAGCACAAAGGGCAGAAGTCTAAATCTAATATGTATTTATTTTGTGAAGAATCAAGAGGAAATGGTGATAAGACGCAGTACAAACTGCCCTCAGACCAGTGAGGAGGACCGAAGCCTGCACCGTCTCGTGGTTGGAAACCAGTCCTTCCCACTGATCCACCCTGACGCCCAGTTAACAAACCTAATTTGCTGTTTCTGATTTCCGAAATGCAGACATTTTGATATTAATGTAATTTGCTCTAGACTCCTGTCTGACTCTGCAGCGGGTGGAGCCAGACTACAAACCGGCCTCTGTCCTTCTCACCGGGCCCTGAAGTGCGTCAGCGGCCCGGGGCTTAATTTAGCGATGACCATTGTGTCCGACTGTCAGGCCGCGCAACTGTTGCTAACATTCAACCTACTGTAATAACAGACTGGCAACAATTAGTGGCTACAGCTCCCCCCCCATCATTTTCTCATTCCTCGCCCAGGCCAACACCAACCCACCCGTCCGCCCACTCCCCTCCCACCTCGAGTATGAAAAACAAAAAAACAACAGATGGGCCGTGCCAAGGAGGCCGTGACTGCTACTGGTCATTACCACAGTGAGGAGCCGGGGGGGGGGGGGGGGGGGGGGGGGGGCGGTGGGGAGGGTGGAGATGCTTGGGTTGCAGATATGTAAAATAACCTGGTGGCAAGGAGAGTCGCCGCCGCCCCTCCACCGCTTCTCTCGTTCCTGCTGCTCTCAGCAACTCATAATGCTTTTATAATTACATTCCAACCCAGATGAATCATGAGCAGGTGATCACAGGGTTCCCCCCCCCCCCCCCCCTTTCAACAGCTGCTGTGAACTTGTACCAACATCAGGGAGGCTCGTGGTGGAAGAGGTACTCAGATACTTTGTTGAAGTCAAAGTATTAATACTCCATTAGAAGGCCTGCTTTTGAAATAACACTTAAATGTAATTTTATGTGCAGAAAGTACTTCAAATGTCAAACTTGAAATACACAGTAGCATTTTACTGTTGTAGTGAAGATGAAGCCAGTTTTATCTTCTTCATTCACAGTTGATAAGTTAATGCCGGTGGCTCCGAACCCGGGGATCCTCCCTCCGAAGGGTCACAAGATAAATCCCACGGGGTCGTGAGATGATTAATGGGGCAGGAAAAAAAGATTAGTTTGGTGCAACTGCAAGATAACAAGTGTAGGATGAGTGTGGCTTCAACAAAATACATCAGCTCTCATGTGAATATAGTTAAAGAGTAAACCATATCCCTGTATAGATGTAAAAAGAAGGCTGCAATAAAATGTTATTTCTCACAGTAGTTAATTGTTTAAATGTACTTTGTTGCTCTCCGTTCTATTTACAGTAGATTCTGTGATATAAGTCAACCAACGCATGAAATATTTAATTACTATGATTATACTTAAGTGTTCAACACTGTTCGTTAATTGGTCTGCATTTATACAGCACTTTCCTAGTTTCACTGGAGGTGCAATACACTGAAAGTCACATTCACACGCACACGTTCACACAGCGCTTTCATAAGCAGTGTTTATCTATCACAGATCATTACTGCCCTCGGGGGGGTATTTAGGTTTTATTATGGTTTTTCGAATTACCAGAAGAGGGAAATTTCTTTTGATGCAAAAAGAAGTCAGTTTCTATAGAAATCTTCTCTTTCTTGATTTATTACGGCAATAAAGATTTTGCTGAGGAGATTATGATCTCAGCCTCTAGTTTCATCTTGTACGTTTTGGTTCTATCTAGAGTTTACAAATTTGCAAACTCAAAATGTCTGTTCACAAACCACTAGGTTACCATTTGCTTGTGCTAAAGGACCCTGTCATGTGGCCTGGAGGAGTCAGGAATTTAACCAACAACCCTCATGCTAGTGAACACCTCACTCTAACTTAAAAAGATATCAAATCATTGTGAAAATACAGATGCGTCTGCTGTAGGTATATTATTTTTATGTTTTTTGTTTCAACCATGACACACGTGAGGATTCAGCAGAGGAGTTAGAATGTGTTGTCTAAACCCTGGTTTGTTGCCATGTGCTGCAGTGGGATTCTGGTTTGCTTGGTGTTGTGCCTCATGAGGACCGGGCACTTGGCCGGAGCTGGCATCACACACAACCTCATTTAATTCCAGCAGACACTGGCTCCAGCTGGAAGTCGAGGGACTCGCCGGGGATGAGAAATGGCATGAAATAACTCAAATAGTAATGGCTCTGCTGGAGATGAGGCCATTTGCACCCACATAGGAGGTCCAACTATTTCATCCTCGCAAAGTCATTTTGTTTTGGGGGTTGTAGCGAGACGTCGTTCTCCGAAAAGGTTGTTAACAAAAAGAAAAGGGTTGAGGTCTGGTGGAAAACACGAAACACAGCCTGTTAAAGTCGGAGGGATCCTGGACTCGGCTGTTTAAACACTGATGGTGCTTTGCCGCCACTGGGAAATCGAATTTTTCCACCTAGAGGGAAACTGACAGTCACGTTGGAAATAGCTATTTAACCAACAGGGAGGAGAGAAGCCTTGTCAGACCATCATCACTGTAGATGTGGGGGAGATGTGTATGAAATCCAGGCTTTGAATCTGCTTTGCTATTGTCAGCAATCATCTTTCGGGGGGGGTTCATCCTGTTGCTCTTTCTCATGCTTGGACTGCAGGCATCCGGCCTTTTATCCCCAATCTCAGTCTCACGTGTCGCTCAACAACATCCCAGGGTTCAGAGAAGAGAAGTCAAAATAAAAAGGAATCAAGTGAAGACTTCCACGTCTCCCTCCTGCCTCCCATGAAGACCAAAGGTCCACCGCCTTTGAATGGAGTGGCTCTTTTGTTTTCTGGTGAAGTCAGAGCGCCGAGCCCGACCCGAGCTGCTCCTGGAACGTGTTGCTGCTTCAGTCGAGAGGCAGAAACCTCAGTGATGCCAAGTACGCAGCTCTAACTGCCGCCAGATGTGCAATTACAACCACTGACAACCGCCAAGGCCCTTTTGGTGGGCAACGAAAAGCGGGAGATGAATGATTTGGCAAAATATGGAACATTCTGCAGAAATATTTATCTGTTTCAGCTTTAAAACCATTTTTCTTTTAATACTGGTGTTTTTTTTATTGCTTCTGAAATGCAGATTCTGTTTTCTGAGCCTCATCCACCACTAAAGAAGCTTGTATGTTTTACAAGCTAATTAAAACCCAAACACACTCACTGAATAAGTATTGATTTTCATCCAGCTCATTATTGAGGCCAAAAGAACGAGCCAGATTATTTCCCCCTCTCCAAAAAACAAGGGGAACTACTTAATTTTCACACTGATCAGTAGGTGGCGCTATGACCCTTAACTAATATTAATATATGGAGCTGTTCAGATCAGGATTGTGATCATAGGTTATTAGTTCGGAGCCGGTTAGATAATGCAAAGTGGATTAACAGAGTACTTCCTGTTTGATGGTGAATCAATAGGTGGCGCTATGAAACTGAGGATCAATGTTTAGATGATTTGAGAAAATGTCACAATTATGACCATAACCAATGACTGAGCTCTTTTGAGCTGTATATTGTAAAGCAACCAGGAGCAGTTCATCAAAGTATAAAACATGTCACTTCCTGTAGCCACCAGGGGGCGCTGCGATTTAAAGTCATAATTTCTGTGTAGATGTCATCAGGCCGGGACTCTTGTCTTACATGTCTAGTTTGGACTCGATTGGACCTTGTATGTCTGAGATTTTTTAAATCATATCTCCATCTTATTATGATGACACTCATCTGAATTTGAAGTTGTTCTGAAGAAAGCCCTGAGATAAGTACTTCAAAGTAATAATGTGGAATAAGGCCAAATGGACCACTAAAGCTAAAATGGCGGGCTT